>NC_092258.1:15861978-16023111 GCF_036320965.1 Panulirus ornatus | reverse complement strand
ATATATATATATATATATATTATATATATATAATATATATATATATATATATAATATATATATATAATATATATATATAAAGATTATAATACTTTGTGTATCTAATAATAAAAGATTCAATGATATTTCTCGTGGTCCTGGAGTTAGAGTTAATAACTGAGATGGCATTACTGCAGTCAGTACAATGATCGTAGTTTTTAACGTGATTATACAAGTCATTTGATTCTTGAATATGTTATATGTAGCAGAACGCATAGGGCTCATAATTGGCCTTAGGGGATTTTTTGCTTTGTGGGTCTTGCTTAAGCCTCACATGTATGGTGTTGATTGATTTAGTGTTGAAAATTGTTTGATAAAGTTCTCAAGGTCCTAAACCTTCCCTATCTTCAGGGTGTTAAACCTTTCCTATCTTCAGGGTGCTAAATTTTCCCATTCCTTAATATCCATAGCCTCCCCTCTTCTCAGGGTGCTTAACCTTCCCTATCTTCTGGGTGCTAAACGTGTCATGTCCTGAGGGTGAATAACCTCCCTATCTGCAGAGTACTAAACCTTCTCTATCCGGTTGGTGCTAAACATGACCTATCCTCAGGGTGCTAAACCTTCCCTTCTCTATCTTCAGGGTGCTAAACCTTTCCCTCCCTATATTCAGGATGCAAAGCTCTTGTTATCTACCGATTGTTAAACCCTCCTTATCCTCAGCTTGCGAAACTTTCCCTATCTTCATGGTGCTAATCCTTCCCCTCCCTATCTTCAGATTGCAAAACTCTCTTTATCTACCGATTGTTAAAGCTTCCCTATCCTCAGCGTGCGAAACTTTTCCTATCCTTAGGATACTAAACCTTCCTTATCCTCAGAGTCCTAAGACTTTCCTATCATCACGGTGCTAAACCTTCCTCATCTGAAGGGTGCTAAACCTTCACTGTCCTCATGGTGCAAAACCTCCAACAACTTCAGAGTGCCAAAACTTTCCTAACATCAGGGTCCTAAACCTTCCCTATCCTCAGGATTAAAAAGTCCCCTAACTTCAGGGTGCTAAACCTTCCTTATGTTCAGAGTGCTAAACTTTCTCTATCTTCAGGGTGTTAAACCTTCCTTTTCCTCACGGTGCATGACCTCCCATATTTTCATAGTGCTATATCTTACCTATCCTCAGTGTGCTAAATCTTCCCTATGATCAGAATGCTAAGCCTTCCTTACGCTAAGGGTGCTATACCTTCCCTACCCTATCCTCAGGATGCAAGGCCTACCATAACTTCAGGGTTCTTAAACATCCCTCTCCTTAGGATGCTAAACCTTCCAAATCCTCAAGGCGCAAAACTTCCCTTATCCTCAGGGTGCATAACCCCTTCCGTATCCTCAGGGTGCAAAACCTCTCTTATCATCAGGGTGCTAAACCTTCCCTATCTTCAGGGTGCTAAACTTCCCCCATATTTAGGGTGCTAAAATTTCCCTCGCCTTAGGGTGATAAATCTTCCCCATCCTCAGTTTCCAAAATCTCCGCTATCTTCAAGATGCCAAACATTCCTAATCCTCAGTGTATAAAACTTCCCTTAACTTCAGGGTGCTTAACCTTCCTTATCCTCAAAATCTCCTCTATCTTCAAGGTGCTAAACCTTCCCTATCCTCAGGATGCCAGCCAGACCTTCCCTATCCTCACTGTAAAAAGCTCCCTTATCTTGAGAGAGCTGTACCTTTCCAATCTTCATGGTGCTAAACCTTCCCTATGATCAGGACGCTAAGCCCTCCATATCCTAAAGGTGCTAAACCTTCCCCTCCCTATCTTCAGGGTTCTGTAACTTCCCTCTCCTCAGGATGCTTAAATTTCCAAATCCTCAGGATGCAAAACATTCCCCATCCTCAAAGTGCAAAGCCTCCCATCTTTCTCATCATCAGGGTGCTAAACCTTCCTTCGCCTCAGGTTGATGAACCTTCCCTATCCTCCAGGGGATAAACCTTCCCTATCTTAATGGTGCTAAAACTTCTTTATCTTCAGGGCGCTATACCTATCTTATCCTCATTCTTCATTGCCTCCCCTATCGTTAGGGTCATTAACCTTCCTTATCTTCAGGGTGCTAAGCCTTCCCTTTCCTCAGGATGAGCAACCTCCCCTGTCTTCGCAGCGCTAAACCACCCCTATTCTCAGAGTGCTAAACCTTCCCTAACTTCAAGATGCTAAACCTGTCCTGTCCTCAAGGTGTTAAATCTCCCATATCGTCATGGAGCCTTCCTTATTCTTTTGGTGATAATCCATTCCTATCCTCAGGGTGTTAAGCCTCTTCAAGTTTTAGGGTGCTATACCTTTCCTATCTTCAGGGTGCAAAGCTCCCCTATGTTCAAGGTGCTAAACTTTCCTTATTTTCAAGGTTCAAAATCTGCCCTATCTTTTCCGGGTGCTGAATCTTCCTTATACTCATGGTGCTATACCTTACCTATCCTCAGGGTGCTAAACGTTCTCTTCCCTATCCTCAGGGTGTAAAACCTCTCCTATCTGCACTGTGCTAAGCCTTCCTTATCCTGAGGGACATACACCTTCCTTATCCTCACGGTGCTAAACCTTCCCTATCATCATGGTACTAAATGTTTCCTTCCCTATCTTCTGGGTGCTACACCTTCCCTCGCCTCTCTTATAATAAGGGTGCTAAAACTTCCCTATCTTCAGTGTGCTAAGCTTTCCCTATCTTCAGGGTGCTAAGCCTTCCCTACATTTAGAGTGCTAAACCTCCTCTATTGCTAGGGTGCAAAACCTTCCCTATCCTCAGTGTGCAAAACCTCCAATATTCTCAGGGTTCTAATCCTTCTTTTTCCTCAGGGTGCTTAACCTTCTCTATCCTTATGGTGGAAAATCTCCCCTATCTTCAGGATGCTAAACCTTCCTATCTATCTTCCAGGCGCTAAGCTTTCCCTATCCTCACCGTGCTAAACCTTCCATATTTTCAGGGTGCTAAGACTTCACCTTCCTATTTTCAGGGAGCAAAGATTTCCCCTATCTTTACGGTGCTAAGACTTCACCTCCCTATTTTCTTTGGTGCAAAACCTCCCCTATCTTTAGGGTGCTAAATCTCCTATATCTTTAAAGTACAAAACCCTCCCTATCCTCATTGTACAAAACCTACAATATTCTCAGGGTGCTACTTTTTCCTTTTCCTTAGGTTGCCTAACGTTCTCTATCCTCATGGTAGAAAACCTTCTCTATCTTCAGGGTGCTAAACCTTCCATATCTTCAGGATTCAAAACCTTACCTATCTTCGGGACACTAAGCCTTCCCTGTCCTCAGGGTGCTAAACCTTCCATATTCTCAGGGTTCTAAGAATTCACCTCCCTATTTTCAGAGTGCAAAACTTCCCCTATCTTTAGGGCACTAAAACTTCACCTCCCTATTATCAGAGTGCAGACCTCTCCTAATTTTAGGGAGCTAAACTTCCTCTATTTCTCGGGTACAAAACCTCCCCTATCCTCAGTGTGGAATCCTTCCGTTTTTCTCAGGGTACAAGACCTCCATTACCCTCAGCTTGCTTAACATTCTCTATCCTCATGGTGTAAATCTTTTCCTATCAACAGGGTGCTAAGCGTTCCGTATCCTCAGGGTTCAAAACCTTCCCTCTCATCCGGTCACTAAACCTTCCCTATTCTCAGGGTGAGAAACCTTCCGTATCTTTAGGGTGCTTAGTCTCCTCTGTTTTTAGGGAACAAAACCTTTCCTATCCTCAGAGTGCAAGACCCTAATATTCTCAGGGTGCTAGACTTTCTATTTCCCCAGGGTGTTAAACCTCCCCTATCCTCGGGATGCTTAACCTTCCTTATTTTCACGGTGCAAAACCTCCCCTATCTTCAGGGTGCTAAACTTTTCCTCTTAAGAGGGTGATAAACCATGCCTATCTTCAGGGTACTAAACCTCTTCTATGTTTAGGGTTATAAACCTCCCTTATCCTCAGGGTGCAAAGCCTCCACTATCTTCAGAGTTCTAATTCTTTCTTCTCCTCAGAGTGTTAAACCTTCCAAATCCTCAGGCTGCAAAACATCCTCTGTCATCAGGGTGCTAAACCTTTCCTATCTTCTGTGTGCTAAACCTTACTTACCTTTAGGACGCTAAACCTTCCCTCGCTTCAGGGTGCTAAACCTTCCCTATCTTCAAGGCACTAGACCTTCCCTGTCCTCAAAGTTACAAGACCTCCCCTATTTTCAGGGTGCTAAACCTCTGCTATCCTGAGGGTGATAAGCCCTTCCTATCTTCAGAGTACTAAACCTCTTCTATGTTTAAGATTCTAAACGCTTCTTATCCTCAGGGTGCAAAACTTCCCTTATCTTTAAGGCTTTAAAACTTCCTTCTCTTCAGAGTGCTAAGCCTTCTTTTTCCTCAGAGTGCAAAACCTTCCTTATCCTTAGGGTGCTTAACCTTTTCTATCCTCATAGTGGAAAACTTCCCCTATCTTCAGGCAGGTGCTAAACTTCCCCTATCTTCAGGCAGGTGCTAAACTTCCCCTATCTTCAGGCAGGTGCTAAACTTCCCCTATCTTCAGGCAGGTGCTAAACTCCCCCTATCTTCAGGAAGGTGCTAAACTTCCCCTATCTTCAGGTAGGTGCTAAACTTCCCCTATCTTCAGGAAGGTGCTATTCTTCCCCTATCTTCAGGTAGGTGCTAAACTTCCCCTATCTTCAGGAAGGTGCTAAACTTCCCCTATCTTCAGGCAGGTGCTAAACTTCCCCTATCTTCAGGCAGGTGCTAAACTTCCCCTATCTTCAGGAAGGTGCTAAACTTCCCCTATCTTCAGGCAGGTGCTAAACTTCCCCTATCTTCAGGAAGGTGCTAAACTTCCCCTATCTTCAGGCAGGTGCTAAACTTCCCCTATCTTCAGGAAGGTGCTAAACTTCCCCTATCTTCAGGCAGGTGCTAAACTTCCCCTATCTTCAGGAAGGTGCTAAACTTCCCCTATCTTCAGGCAGGTGCTAAACTTCCCCTATCTTCAGGATTCAAATCCTTACCTATCTTCCGGTCGTTAAGCCTTCTCTATCCTCACTGTGCCAAACCTTCCTTATCCTCAGGCTGCTAAGACTTCACCTCCCTTTTTTCAAGAGGCAAAACCTCCCCCTTCTTTAAAGTGCTAAACCTTGCCTATCCTAAGGGTAAAAAACCTTCCCTATCTTTAAGATGCTAAACCTCCTCTATTTCTAGGGTGCAAAATATTCCCAGCCCTCAGTGTGCAAAGCTCCCCAAGATTCTCATGGTGCTAATCCTTCCTTCCTCGCAGAGTGCAAAACCTTCCCTATCCTCAGGGTGCTTAACGTTCTTTATCCTCTTGGTTGAAAACCTCCCCTATCTTCAGGGTCCTAAACCTTCCGTACCCTCAGGGTTGAAATCCTTCCCTCTCTTCCGAGTGCTAAACCATCCGTATCCTAGAGTGCTAAACCTTCCGTATCCTAGGGCGCTAAACCTTCTCTACCCTAAGGGTACTAAGACATCACCAACCTATTTTTAGGATGCCAAACCTAGCTTAGCCTCAGGGCGAAAAACCTTCCCTATCATTAGGGTGCTGAACCTCCTGTTTCCAGGGTACAAACCTTTCCCATCCTCAGATTCCAAAACCCCAATATCTTCATGGTGCTAAACCTTCTTTTTCCTCAGGGTGTAAAACCTGCCCTATCCTCAGGGAGCTTAACCTTTCCAACCTTCATGGTACAAAACCTCCCCTATCTTCAGGATGCTAACCCTTACCTACCCTCAGGGTGATAAATCTTCCTTATCTTTAGGGTGTTAAAACTTTCCTATCTTCTTGGTGCTAAACCTTCCACGTTCTCATGGTGCAAAACCTCACCTATCTTCAGGGTGCTAAACCTTTGCTATCCTGAGTGTAATAAACCTTTCCTATCTTCAGGGTACAAAATCTCCTCTATGTTTAGTGTTCTAAACCTTCCTTATCCTCAGGGTGCAGAGCCTCCCTTATTTTCAGGATACGAAGCCTTCCCAGTCCTCAATGTATAAAACCTCCTATACCCTCCAAGTGCTAAACCTTCCCTATCATCATGGTTCAAAACCTTCTCTCTCTTTAAGGTGCTAAACTTTCCCTATCTTAAGTATGATAAACCTTCCCTATCCTTAGGATACTAGACCTTCTCTATCTTAACTGAAAAACCTCCCTAATCTTTAGATTACTATACCTTTCCAATTTCCAGGGTGCTAAACTTCCGTATGATCAGGATGCTAAGCTTTCCATATCCTAAGGGTGCTAAACCTTCATCTTCCTATCCTCGGGATGCAAAACATCCACTATCTTCAGGGTTCTAAAACCTTCCCTCCCCTCAGGATGCAAAATATCCCCTATCCTCAGGGTGCTAAACCTTCCGTATCCTCGGAGTGCAAAATCTCTCTTATCATCCGGGTGTTAAACCTTCCCTATCTTCAAGGTATTAAACCTTCACTTTATTCAGGGTGCTAAACCTTCCCTATCTTCATGGTATTAAACCTTCCCTGTCCTCAATTTGCAAAACCTCCACTATCTGTAGGGTGCTTAATCCTTCCCTATCCTCAATTTGCAAAACCTCCCCTATCTTTAGGGTGCTTAATCCTTCCCTATCTTTAGGGTGCTAAAACTTCTCTATCTTCAGGATGTTAAACATTTCCTATCATCAGGGTGCTAGACCTTCCCTGTCCTCAGGGTGAAAAACCTCATCTATCTTCAAGGTGCTAAACCTTCCCCATTCTCAGAGTGGTAAACCTTTCGTAACTTCAAGGTGCTAAACCTGTCATATGTTCAGGGTAGTAAACCTTCCGTATCCTCAAGTTGCTAAATTTACCTTAGGTTCAGGCTCCTAAACCTTACCTATTCTCTGAATGCTAAACCTTCCCTGTCTTCAGGGTGTAGAACCACCATTATCGTCAGGAAGCTAAACCTTCCCTATCCTCTTGGTGCTAATCCGTTCCTATCCTCAGGATGTTAAGCCTCTTCTATTTCTAGGGTGCCATACCTATCCTATTTTCAGCGTACAAAACCTTGTCTATCTCCAGGGCGCTAAACCTTACCTATTCTCAAGGTTCAAAACCCTCCCTACCTTTTCCGGGTACTAAACCTTCTCTATCCTCATGGTTCTATACCTTACCTATCCTCAGGGTGCGAAACCTTCCCATCTCTATCCTCGGAGTGAAAAACCTCTCCTATCTTCACTGTACTAAACTTTATCCTCAGGGTGCTAAACGTGTCCCTCCCTCTCTTGAGGGTGCAAAACCTCCGCTATCTTCAGGCTGCTACACCTTCCCTCGCCTCTCTTATAATCAGGATGCTAAACCTTCCTTATCTTCAAAGTGAAAAACTGTTCCTATCTTTAGGGTGCTAAACTTTCCCTAACATGAAGGTGCTAAACCTTCTATATCCTCATAATTCAAAACCTCTCCTATCTTCAGGGTGCTAAACTTTCCCTATCCTGAGGGTGATAAACATTTCCTTTCTTCAGGGGAAAAAAACTCTCTCATGTTTAGGATTCTAAACCTTCCTTACTTTTAAGGTGCTAAACCTTATCAATCCTAGGTGCTAAACCTTCCCTATCTTAAGAGTGCTAAACCTTCCTTATCCTCAGGATGCTAGACCTTCCCTATCCTCACTCTGAAAACCTCTCTTATCTTGAGAGTGCTGTACCTTTCCAATCTTCACGATGCTATACATTCCCTATGATCACGATGGTAATCCTTCCATATCCTAAGGAGGCTAAACCTTCCCCTCCCTATCCTCGGGATGCAAAACCTCCACTATCTTCAGGGTTCTAAAACTTTCCCTCTCCTCAGGATGCTTAACCTTCCAAATCCTCAGGATGGAAACCACTATTATCATCAGTGTTTAAACCTTCCCTATCTTCAGGGTATTAAACCTCCCCTATATTCAGGGTGCTAAACTTTCCCTCACCTCAGGGTGATAAACCATCCCTATCCTAAGTTTGCAAAATCTCCCCTATCTTCAGAGTGCTAAACCTTCCCTGTCCTCAGGAGGGTAAATCTTCCCCATCTTCCGGGTGCTAAAACTGTTCTATCTTCAGGATGCTGAACCTTCCCTATCTTCAGGGTGCTAGACCTTCCCTATCCTCAAGGTGTTAAAGATTCCCTATCTTCAGGGTGAAAACCTCCTCTATCTTCAAGGTGCTAAACCACCCATATTCTCACAGTGTTAAACCTTCCGTATCCTCAGAATGCTAAATTTACCTTAGGTTTAGGCTCCTAAACCTTACCGATTTCCAAACTGCTAAACCTTCCCAATCTTTAGGGTGATAAACCTTCCATATCCTCTAGATGCTAAACCTTCCGTGTCCTCAGGGTGTAATAACTCCAATCTCGTCAGGGAGCTAAATCTCTCCTATCCTCTTGATGATAATCCATTCCTATCCTCTTGATGATAATCCATTCCTATCCTCAAGATTATAAACCTTCCCTATCTTTAGGGTGCAAAGCTTTCACTGATCTTATGATGCATAATCTCCAACGTCGTCAGGACGCTAAAACTTTCCTAACATCAAGGTGCTAAAGCTTCTCTATCCTGAGGGTGAAAACTTCCCACATCTTCAGGGTGCTAAACCTTCACTATCCTCAGGGTGCTAAACCTTCCTTACCATTAGGATGCTAAACCTCCCTATCTCCAAGGTGCTAAACCTTTCCAATAATCTGTGTATAAAACCTTCCCTATCCTTAGGGTGATTAACCTTCCCTATCCTCATGGTGCAAAACCTCCCCTGTCTTCAAGGTGGTAAGCCTTCCCTATCTTAAGAGTGCTAAATCTTCCCTATCCTCAGGGTGTTAAACCTTCCCTGGCCTTACGGAGCAAAACCTCCCTTATCTTCAGAGTGCTAAACTTTCCCTATCCTCAACTTAGTAAACCTTCCCTATGATCAGGATGCTAAGCCTTCCTTATCTAAAGCGTGCTAAATCTTCCCCTCCCTATCCTCAGGACCCAAAACCTCTCCGATCTTCAGGGTTCTATAACATCCCACTCCTGAGTGCAAAACATCCCCTATCTTCATGGTGCTAAAACTTCCGTACCCTCAGGGTGCAAAATATCTCTTATCATCAGGGTTCTAAACCCTTTCTATCTCCAGGGTGCTAAACCTTCCCTCGACTCATGGTGATAAACCTTCCTTATCTTCAGTTTGCAAAACCTCTTCTATCTTCAGGGTGCTAAACCCTCCGTATCCTCAGGGGATAAGCCTTCCCTATCTTCCGGGTGCTAAAACTTCTCTAGCCTTAGGATGATATACATTCTCTGTATTAAGGGTGCTACATCTTACCAATCCTCAGTGTGCATAACCTCCCCTATCTTAAGAGTGCTTAACCCTCCCTATCTTCAGGGTACTAGTCCTTCACTGTCCTCAGGGTGAAATCCCCCCCCTCCACATCTTCAGGGTGCTAAACCTTTCCTATCTTCGGGGTGGTAAACTTTTCCTATCTTCAAGTTGTTAAATCTTCCTTATCTTTATGTTGCTAAACCTTACCTATCTTCAGACAGCTAAACCTTCCCTATCTTAAGAGTGCAATACCACCCCTATCTTCAGGGAGCTAAACCTTCCCTATTCTCTTAGTGATAATCCATTCCTATCACCAGGGTGTTAAGTCTCTTCTATCTTTAGGGTGCTGTACCTTTCCTATCTTCAGGGTGCAAAACATCCCCTATCTTCAGAGTACTAAACCTTTCTTATCCTCAGGGTGCTATACATTTCCTATCCTCAGGGTGCAAAACGTCTCTAATCTTCATTGTGGTAAACCTTCCTTATCCCGAGAAAGATAAAACTTCCCTAGCATCAGGGCGCTAAACTTTCTCCACCCTATCCTCGGTGTGCAAAACCTCTCCTATCTTCACTGTGCTAAACCTCTCCTATCTTCACAGTGCTAAACCTTCCTTAACCTGAGGGAGATAAACCTTCCTTATCGTCAGGGTGCTAAAGCTGCCTTATCATGAGGGTGCTAAACGTTTCTTCGCTATCTTAATGGTGCTAAACCTCCCCTCGCCTCTCTTATAATCAGGTTGCTAAACCTTCCCTATCTTCAGTGTGCTAAACCTTCCCTCGCCTCGGAGTACTAAACCTTCCCTATCTTTAGGGTGCTTATCATTAGGGTGAGAAACCTTCCCCATATTTAGGGTGCTAAACCTCCTCTGTTGTTAGAATACAAATCCTTTCCTATCCTCAGTGTGGAAAACCCATAATATTCTCAGGGTTTAATCCTTCTTTTTCCGCAGGGTGCAAACCCTCCCCTATCCTAAGAGTGTTTAACTTTCTCTATCCTCATAGAGGAAAGCCTCCCCCATCTTCAGGGTGCTAAACCTTCCAGATCTTCAGGATTCAAAACTTTACCTATCTTCCGGGCGCTAAGCCTTCCCTATCCTCAGAGTGCTAAATCTTCCTTATATTCTCAGGATGCTAATACTTCATCTCCCTATTTTCAGGTGTAAAACCTCCCTTACCTTTAAGGTGCTAAGCCTTGCCTATCATAACGGTGAAAAACTTTATCTATCTTTAGGGTGCTAAACCTCCTCTATTTTTAGGATACAAAACCTTCCCCTATCTTCGGGGTGCTAAACCTTCCTTATTCTCAAGGTTCAAAACCATCCCTATCTTTTCCAGGTGCTAAACCTTCCTTATCCTCAGGGTGCTAAACCTTACTTATCCTCAGGGTACTAAACCTTCCCCTCCCCAACTTCAGGATACAGACACTCTCCTATCTTGAATATGCTAAACCTCCCTATCTTCAGGATGCAAAAGCTTCACTATCTTCAGGGTGCAAAACCTCCCTTATCTTCAGAGTGATAAACTTTCCCTATCCTCAAGAAGCCAAACCCCCTCTACTTTAGGATGTTAAACCTTCCCTATTCTGACAGTGCTAAACCTTCCAAATTCTCAGGGTGCAAAGCACTCCTTAACCTCAGGGTGCTAAGCTCTTATCATCAGGGTGCTAAACCTTCCTAATCTTCTGAGTGTGCTAAACCTTCCCTCGCCTCAGGATGAAATCCTCCCCTGTATTCAGGGTGGTAAACCTTCCCTGTTCTCAGGGTAAAAAACCTCCCCTATCTTCAGTATGCTAAACCTTCCCTATCCTCAGTGTGCCAAATGTTCCCTATTCTCAGGGTGAAAACCTCCCCTATCTTCAGGGTGCTAAACTTTCCCTATAATCAAAGTGCTAAACCTTCCCAAACTTCAAGGTGCGAAACTTGTCCTATATTCAGGGTTGTAAACCTTCACTATCCTCAGGGTGCTAAATCTTCCTTATCTCCACGCTGCTAAACCTTACCTATCTCTAAGCTGCTAGACCTTCCCAATCTTCAGGGTGAGAAACCTTCCCTATCCTCAGGATGCTAAAGCTTTCCTGTCCTCAGGCTGTAAACCCACCCCTCTCTTCAGGGAGCTAAACCTTCCCATTCCCCTTGGTGATAAGCTATTCCTATCCTCAGGGTGATAAACCTCTTCTCATTCTAGGGTGCTAAACTTTTCCTATCTTCAGGGTGCAAATCCTTCCCTATCACCAGGGTGCTAAACCTTTCCTATTCTTAAGGTTCAAAACCTTCCCTATCTTTTTCGGATGCTAAACCTTCCCTATCCTCAGAGTGCTACACCTCAACTATCCTCAGGGTGCTAAACCTTCCCCTCGCTACCTCAGGGTGCAAACCACTCCTATTTTACGGTGCTTAACCTTCCTTATCCTGAGTGAGGTAAACCTTCCCTATCCTGAGGGTGCTAAACCTTCCCTATCATCACGGTGTTAAACGTTCCCCTTCCCATCTTCAGGGTGCAAAACCTACGCTATCTTTAGGGTGCTAAACCTTCCCTGTCTTCTGGGTGCTAAAACTCCCCAATCCTCAGGATGCTAAACTTTTCCTATCCTCAGGGTGCTAAACCTTCCGTATCCTCTGGGTGCAAAACCTCTCTTATCAGGCGGCTAGACCTTCCATATCTTCAGTTTGGTAAACCTTCCCAATTTCATGGAGTTAAACCTTCCCTATCCTTAGGGTGAAAACCTCAGTGACTTCAGGGTGCTAAGCCATCCCTATCTTCAGGGTGCTAAACCTTCTCTATCTTCAGAGTGCTAAGCCTTCTCTATCCTCATGGTGCTAAATCTTCCCTATCCTCAGGTTGCTAAACCATCCCTATATTCAGGGTGCTAAACCTTCCCAATCCTCAATGCCCATAACGTCTCTATCCTGAAGATGCTTATCCTTCCCTGTCTTCATGGTCCTCAGGGTGAAAAACCTCCCTTATCTTCAGGGTGCTAAACCTTCCCTATCCTCAGGGTGCTAAACATTCCCTATCCTAAGAGTAAAAACCTCCCTTATCCTCAGAGCGATAAGCCATCTCTGATTTAAAGATACTAAACCAGCCTTATACTCAAGGTGGCAAACCTTCCCTATCCTCAAGTTGCTAAATCTTCCTTATCTTCAGGTTGCTGAACCTTACCAATCTCCAGGTAGCTAAACTTTTCCAATTTCCAGGGTGATAAACCTTTCCTATTCTCAGGATGCTAAAACTTCCCGTCCTCAAGATGCAAAACCTCCCCTACCTTCAGGAAGCTAACCTAACCTATCCTCTTGGTGATAATCCATTCCCATCCTCAGGGTGTTAAGCCTCTTCTATTCTTAGGATGCTATACCCTTCCTATCTTCAGGGTGCAAAAGCTGCACTGTCTTCAGGGTACCAAACCTCCCATGTCCTCTAGGAGCAAAACCTCCCCTATCCTCAGGTTGATAAACTTTCTCTATCCTTAAGGAGCTAAACCTCCTCTATTTTTAGGGTGTTAAACCTTCCCTATTTTGAGAGTGCTAAACCTTCCAAATCCTCAGGGTGCTAAACCTTCCTAATCTTCTGAGTGTGCTAAACCTTCCCTCGCCTCAGGGTGCTATACCTTCCCTGGACTTGGGATGAAATCCTCCCCTGTATTCAGGGTGGTAAACCTTCCCTGTTCTCAGGGTAAAAAACCTCCCCTATCTTCAGTATGCTAAACCTTCCCTATCCTCAGTGTGCCAAATGTTCCCTATTCTCAGGGTGAAAACCTCCCCTATCTTCAGGGTGCTAAACTTTCCCTATAATCAAAGTGCTAAACCTTCCCAAACTTCAAGGTGCGAAACTTGTCCTATATTCAGGGTTGTAAACCTTCACTATCCTCAGGGTGCTAAATCTTCCTTATCTCCACGCTGCTAAACCTTACCTATCTCTAAGCTGCTAGACCTTCCCAATCTTCAGGGTGAGAAACCTTCCCTATCCTCAGGATGCTAAAGCTTTCCTGTCCTCAGGCTGTAAACCCACCCCTCTCTTCAGGGAGCTAAACCTTCCCATTCCCCTTGGTGATAAACTATTCCTATCCTCAGGGTGATAAACCTCTTCTCATTCGAGGATGCTAAACTTTTCCTATCTTCAGGGTGCAAATCCTCCCCTATCATCAGGGTGCTAAACCTTTCCTATTCTTAAGGTTCAAAACCTTCCCTATCTTTTTCGGGTGCTAAACCTTCCCTATCCTCAGAGTGCTATACCTTAACTATCCTCAGGGTGCAAACCTTCCCCTCTCTACCTCAGGGTGCAAAATCACTCCTATTCTACGGTGCTCAACCTTCCTTATCCTGAGTGAGATGAACCTTCCCTATCCTCAGGGTGCTAAACCTTTTGTATCCTCTGGGTGCAAAAACTCTCTTATCATCAGGGTGCTAATCCTTCCCTATCTTCAATTTGGCAAACCTTCCCTATCTTCAGGGTGCTAAACCTTCCCTATCCTCAGGGTGAAAACCTCCCCTGACTTCAGGGTGCAAAGCCTTCCCTATCGTCAGGGTGCTAAAGCCTTCTCTATGTTTAGGGTGTTAAACCCTCTGTATGTTCATGGTGCTAAACCTTCCCTATCCCCAGGTTGCTAAACCATCCCTACATTCAGGATGCTAAACCTTCCCAATCCTCAATTCTCATAACCTCCCTATCCTTAAGGTGCTTAACCTTCCCTGTCTTCATGGTGTTAAGCTCTCCCTGTCCTCAGGGTGAAAAACCTCCCTTATCTTCAGGGTGCTAAACCTTCCCATCCTAAAGGTGCTAAACATTCCCTATCCTCAGGGTGAAAACATCCCCTATCTTTATGGTGCTAAACCTTCCTTATTCTCAAGGTTCAATCCTTCCCAATCTTTTCCAGGTGTTAAATCTTCCTTATCCTCATAGTGCTAAACCTTCCCCTCCCAGTCCTCAGGATGCAAAACGTCTCCTATCTTCACTGTGCTAAATCTTCCTTATCCTGAGGAAGATAAGCCCTCCATTTCCTCAGGGTACTAAACCTTCCCTATCATCAGGGTGCTAAACCTTCCCTATCATCAGGGTGCTAAACGTTTCCTTCCCTATCTTCAGAGTGCAAAGCTTCCACTATCTTCAGGGAGGTAAACCTTCCCTCTCCTTATGGTGCAAAACCTCTCCTATCTTCAGGTTGCGAAACCTTCCCTATCCTGAAGGTGATAAACTATTCCTATCCTCAAGGACCTAAAACTCCTCTATTTTTAAGGTGCTCAGCCTTCCCTATTCTCATGGTGCTAAACCTTTCATATACTCAAGGTGCAACACATTCTCTATCCCCAGGGTGCTGAACCGTCTATATTCTCAGGGTGCTAAAGTTCTCTTATCACCAGGTTGTGAAACCTTCTCTATCTTCAGGGTGTACTAAACCTTCCCTCGCCTGAGGGTGCTAAACTTTCCCCATCCTCAGAGTGAAAACCTACCCTGTTTTCAGGGTTGTAAGCCTTCCCTGTCCTCGAGTGAGAAAACCTCCCATATCTTCAGTATGCTGAACCTTTCTTATCCTCAGTGTGCTAAACCCCCTCAGGGTGAAGACCTCCCTTATCTTTAGGATGCTAAACTTTCCTCGGAACGCTAAGCCTTCCCTAACTTCAAGTTGTTAAACCTGCCCACTTTCAGGGTTGGAAGCCTTCCCTATCCTCAGGGTGCTAAACCTTCCTTGTGATCAGGATACTAAGCTTTCCTTATCCCAAGGGTGCTAAGCTATCCCCTCCCTATCCTCAGGATGCTAAACCTTCCGTATCCTCAGGGTGCAAAACCTCTCTTATCATCAAGTTTCTAAAGCTTCCCTATCTTCAGGGTGCTAAACATCCCATATATCCAGAGTGCTAAACATCCCATATATTCAGAGTGCTAAACATCCCATATATTCAGAGTGCTAAGCCTTCCCTCGCCTCAGGGTGATAAACCTTTCCTATCCTTAGTTGCAGTGGAATTTATTAAAAAAGGGGGTGACTGTATTGTTGACTGGTTGGTAAGGTTATTTAATGTATGTATGACTCATGGTGAGGTGCCTGAGGATTGGCGGAATGCGTGCATAGTGCCATTGTACAAAGGCAAAGGGGATAAGAGTGAGTGCTCAAATTACAGAGGTATAAGTTTGTTTAGTATTCCTGGTAAATTATATGGGAGGGTATTGATTGAGAGGGTGAAGGCATGTACAGAGCATCAGATTGGGGAAGAGCAGTGTGGTTTCTTCTAGAAGTGGTAGAGGATGTGTGGATCAGGTGTTTGCTTTGAAGAATGTATGTGAGAAATACTTAGAAAAGCAAATGGATTTGTATGTAGCATTTATGGATCTGGAGAAGGCATATGATAGAGTTGATAGAGATGCTCTGTGGAAGGTATTAAGAATATATGGTGTGGGAGGAAAGTTGTTAGAAGCAGTGAAAAGTTTTTATCGAGGATGTAAGGCATGTGTACGTGTAGGAAGAGAGGAAAGTGATTGGTTCTCAGTGAATGTAGGTTTGCGGCAGGGGTATGTGATGTCTCCATGGTTGTTTGATTTGTTTATGGATGGGGTTGTTTGGGAGGTAAATGCAAGAGTTTTGGAAAGAGGGGCAAGTATGAAGTCTGTTGGGGATGAGAGAGCTTGGGAAGTGAGTCAGTTGTTGTTCGCTGATGATACAGCGCTGGTGGCTGATTCATGTGAGAAACTGCAGAAGCTGGTGACTGAGTTTGGTAAAGTGTGTGGAAGAAGAAAGTTAAGAGTAAATGTGAATAAGAGCAAGGTTATTAGGTACAGTAGGGTTGAGGGTCAAGTCAATTGGGAGGTGAGTTTGAATGGAGAAAAACTGGAGGAAGTGAAGTGTTTTAGATATCTGGGAGTGGATCTGGCAGCGGATGGAACCATGGAAGCGGAAGTGGATCATAGGGTGGGGGAGGGGGCGAAAATTCTGGGGGCCTTGAAGAATGTGTGGAAGTCAAGAACATTATCTCGGAAAGCAAAAATGGGTATGTTTGAAGGAATAGTGGTTCCAACAATGTTGTATGGTTGCGAGGCGTGGTCTATGGATAGAGTTGTGCACAGGAGGATGGATGTGCTGGAAATGAGATGTTTGAGGACAATGTGTGGTGTGAGGTGGTTTGATCGAGTGAGTAACGTAAGGGTAAGAGAGATGTGTGGAAATAAAAAGAGCGTGGTTGAGAGAGCAGAAGAGGGTGTTTTGAAGTGGTTTGGGCACATGGAGAGAATGAGTGAGGAAAGATTGACCAAGAGGATATATGTGTCGGAGGTGGAGGGAACGAGGAGAAGAGGGAGACCAAATTGGAGGTGGAAAGATGGAGTGAAAAAGATTTTGTGTGATCGGGACCTGAACATGCAGGAGGGTGAAAGGAGGGCAAGGAATAGAGTGAATTGGAGCGATGTGGTATACCGGGGTTGACGTGCTGTCAGTGGATTGAATCAAGGCATGTGAAGCGTCTGGGGTAAACCATGGAAAGCTGTGTAGGTATGTATATTTGCGTGTGTGGACGTATGTATATACATGTGTATGGGGGTGGGTTGGGCCATTTCTTTCGTCTGTTTCCTTGCGCTACCTCGCAAACGCGGGAGACAGCGACAAAGTATAATAAAAAAATAATAAATCCTTAGTTTGGAAAATCTCTCTTATCTTCAGGGTGCTAAACCATCCTTATCATCAGGGTGCTCAACCATCCTTATCATCAGGGGATAAACCTTCCCTATCTTCAGGGGGATAAAACTTCTCTGTCTTCCAGTTGCTAAACCTTCCCTATCCTCAAGTTGCTAAACCTTCCATATCCTCAGGGGCTAAACTTTCCCTATCTTCAGGGTGCTAAAACTTACCTATCTTCCGGTTGCTAAACCTTCCCTATCTTCAGGGTGATAAACTTTCCCAATCCTCAATGTGCATAAACTTCCCTATCCTCAGAGTCCTTAAACTTCCCTATCTTCAGGGTACTAAACTTCCCTGTCCTGAGGGTGAAAAACCTCCACTATCTTCAGGGTGCTGAACCTTTCCTATCCTCAGGGTGCTAAACATTCCCTATCATCAGGGTGAAAAACCTCCCCTATCTTCTGTGCGCAAAACCTTCCCGATCCTCGGAGTGCTAAACTTCCCTAACTTAATAATGCTAAACCTGCCCTGTATTCAGGGTGGTAAACCTTCCCTATCCTCAAGCTAAATCTTCCTTATCTTCAGGTTGCTAAACCATACCAATCTTCAGGTTGATAAACTTTACATATCCTCAGGGTGCTAAACCTTTCCTGTCCTCAGGGTGCAAAACATCCCCTATCTTCAGGGAGTTAACCTTACCTATCCTTATGGTGATAATCCATTCCTATCCTCAGGGTGTTAAGCCTCTTCTATTTCTAGGATGCTATACCTTTCCTATATTCAGGGTGCAAAGCATCCCCTATCTTCATGGTGCTAAACCTTACTTATTCTCAAGGTTCAAAACCCTCCCTATTTTTTCCGGGTGCTAAACCTTCCCTATCCTGAGGGTGGTAAACCTTCCCTATAGTCAAGGTACTAAGCCTTCCCTATAGCCAGGTTCCTAACCATTCCCAATCTTCAGGGTGCTAAACCTTCCCTACATTCAGGATGCTAAACCTTCCCTGTCTTCAGGCTGCAAAACCTCCCCTTATGTTCATGGTGCTAAACCTTCCTTATCCTCAGGGTGAAAACCTTCCCTATCTTCAGGAAGCTAAACTTTCCCTGTGTTCAGGGTGGTAAACCTTCCCTATCCTCAGGTCGCAAAACATCCCTTATCTTCAGGGTGCTAAATTTTCCCTATCCTAAGGAAGAAAACTCTAGCTTCAGGGTGCTAAACCTTTCCTATCCTCAGGGTACTAAGCCTTCCTTATCAGCAGAATGCTGAACTTTCCCTATCTTCAGGTTGCTAAACCTTCCCTATTGCCAGGGTGCAAAAAGTTCTCTATCCTCAGGGTGTTATACCATCCCTGTCTTCAGAATTCTAAACCCTCCCTTTCTTCAGATTGCTAGATTTTTCTTCTCAGGCACTAAACCTCTCTTGCCCTCAGGCTAACATGTCTTCACGTCCTCTGGCAGCTTAACCTTCCTTGTCCTCAGGCTGCCTTGCCTGTGCTCAGGCTGATAAAAAATATCTATACAGGAAACGAAAGTACATGACTGTATATCTGTTTGTCGCTGGTGATCATTTCTTGCGTCATTACAGATCGCGGTTGCCCCCGTATGTAACGAGCATAGACCTCACAATGGTCGAGCAAAACGTATTTTGTGGACCTGAACTACGTCGAACCAAGCCTGAATCCTGCGACGTCTTCAGCCCCTTCAGGACCCCGGATGGCACCTGCAACAACTTAAATGATCCACTCTTGGGAGCCTCGTTCAGCGAACACGAACGCCTCCTGCCTCCAGACTATAGTGATGGTACGTATATCCTCAAAGTGTATATTACTGCCGGGGTCAACTACCCTTCTCCTAAGATTACATTACTGGTAGAGTCTACTAACCTTCCCATGAGACTTCATTACTAGTAGATCCTACTAATATCCAGCTGGTGACTTCCAATATCCTTTCCCTGAGAGTGTATTACTGGTAGGGTCAGCTATCCTTTCCTTGAGAGTACATTATTGGTAAAGTCTACAAAACTTTCCGTGAGAGTACACTACAAGTAGGATCTAATAACATTTCCCTGAGAGCGTATTACCAGTAGGGTCTACTAGTCTTTCCCTGAGAGTGCATTACTAATAGGGTCCAATATCCTCTCCATGAGAGTGCATTATTGACAGGGTCCACTATCCTTTCCCTGAGAGTACATTGCTGGTAGAGTCCACTATCCTTATCATGAGAGTGCAGTACCAGTATGGTCTACTAACCTTCCCTTGAGATTGCAATACTAGTAGGGTCTACTAGCCTTCCCCTGAGAGTGCATTACTGGTAGGGTCCACTATCCTTTCCCTTAGAGTGCATTACCTTTAGAGTCTACTATCCTTCTCCTGAGAGTACATTTCTGGTAGGAGCCAATAATCTTCCCCTGAGAGTACATTACTGGTAGTCTGCTAACCTTCCCCTAAGATTGCATTACTGGTAGGGTCTACTATCATTTCCCTGAAGGTGCATTACTGGTAGAGTCCGCTATCCTTTTCCTGAGAGTGCTTTACTGGTAGGGTCCACTATCCTTTCCCTGAGGGCGCATTACCAAGAGTCATTTATTTCACTGAGAGTTCATTACCAGTAGGGTCTACTATCCTTTCCCTGAGATAACATTGTTGGCAGGGTGCAGTGTCCATTATCTGAGAGTATATTTCTGGTAGTCCACTATCGTTTCCCTGAGAGCGCATTGCCATTAAGGTCTACTAACTTTCCCCTGATAGCGCATTACTAATAGGATCCACCATTTTTTCCCTGAGAGTACATTACTGGTAGAGTCCACAATCTTTTTATAGGGAGTGCATAGCTGATATTGTCCACTATCCATTTCCAAAGAGTGCATTACTGGTAGGGCTTACTATCCCTTCCCTGAGAGTATATTACTGGTAGTGTTCTCTATCTTTTTCCTGGGAGTCCGTTACTGGTAGGGTCGCTATCCTTCCCCTGAGAGTACATTACTCGCATGGTCCACTAGCCTTTCCCTAGGAGTGCATTACAGGTAGGTTCCACTATCCTTCCCTGACAGTGTATTACTGGTATGGTCTATTATTCTTTTGAAGAGAGTGTATTACTGCCAGGGTACTCTCATCTTCCACTGAGAGTGCATTACTGGTAGGGTCTACATTTCTTCCCCAAAAAGTGCATTTATGGAAGGGTCGACCATCCTTTCCCTGAGAGTACATTAATAGTGAAGTCTGTTAACCTTCCCCTGAGAGCGCGTTACCCGTAGGGTCTACTAACCTTCCCCTGAGAGTGCATTACTGGCAGGGTCTACTATCCTTTCAGTGAGAGTGCATTACTGGTAGGGTCCACTATCCTTTCAGTGAGAGTGCATTACTGGTAGGGTCTACTATCCTTTCAGTGAGTGCATTACTGGTAGGGTTCAGTATCCTTTCCCAGAGAGTGCATTACTTGTAGAGTCTACTTTCGTTCTTCTTATAGTGGCTTACTAGCAGGGTCTTCTATCATTCCCCTGAAAGTGTATTACCAGTTGAGTCTACTGACCTTCCCTTGTGAGTATATTCTTGGTATTGTCTACTGACCTTCCCATGACAATCAATTATGTTTGAGTGTATTATCTTTCCCCCGAGGAGGCATTACCAGAGAGGTCTACTATCCTTCACCTGAGAGTGCATTACCACCAGGGTCTACTATCCTTCCCCTTAGAGTGCATTACTGGTAGGTTTCACTATCGTTTACCTGAAAGTGCATTACTGGAAGAGTCCACTACCCTTCCCCTGAGAGGACATTACCAGTAGAGTCTATTCTCCTTCCCCTAAGAGTGCAATATTATTGGTAGGGTCCACTGTCTTTTCCTTGATAATACAATACAGGTAGAGTCTACTCTTCTTTCTCTGAAGATGCATTACTGGTAGAGTCTACTATCCCTCTTCTGAGAGTGCGTTACCAGCAGGGTCTACTCTCCTTCCCCTAAGAGTGCATTACCAGTGGGTCTACTTTCCTTTCCCTGAGAGTGCATTATCAGTAAGGTCAACTATCCTTTCCCCGAGAGTAAATTACTGGTAGAGTTTATTATCCTTCTCCTAAGAATGCATTACCAGATTGGTCTACTATCCTTCCTCTGAGAATGAATCACTTCTCGGGTCTAGTGTCCTTCCTTTAAGAGTACATTACTGAAAGAGACTAAAAACCTTTCCGTGAGAGTGCAATACCCGTAGGGTGTACTAGCATACCCCTAAGATTGCATTACTGGTATTGTCCACTAATCTTCCAATGAAAGTGCATCAGTGTTAGAGTTTCATAACCTTCCCTTGAGAGGGCTCTACTGGCTGGATCTACCATCCTTCCCCTAGAAAGTATTACTAGTAGGGTCTACTCTTCTTTCCCTGTGGGTGAATTACTGTTAGGGTCTACCATTATTCCACTGAGAGTGTGTTACTGGTAGAGTCTACTAACTTTCCCGTGAACATGAGAGTGCATTACTGTAGAGTGTGCTATCTTTTCTCCGACAGTACATTACCAGTAGGGTCTATTGTCCTTGCCGTGAGAGTGCATCATTAGTAGGGTCTATTATCCTCCCCCATAGAGTGCATTACTTGTAGGGTTCACTATCCTTTCCCAGAGAGTGCGTTACTGGCTGGGTCCACTATCCTTTCCATATGATTGCAATCCTAGTAAGGTTCACAATCCTTTCCCGGAGAGTACATTACTGGTAGAGTCTACCATTCCTATGATAGCGGTTTACTGGTAGGGTCCTCTATCCTTCCCCTGAGAATGCATTACCAGTATGGTACACTGGGAGTACAATACTGGTAGGTTCACTATCCCTTCCCTGAGAGTATATTACTGGTAAGGTTCACTGTCCTTTCCATGAGAGTGCATTACTGGTCGGTTCGACCTTCCTTTCCCTAAGAGTACATTACTGGTCGGTTCGACCTTCCTTCACCTGAGAGTACATTACTCGTATGGTCCACTACCCTTTCCCTGACAATGCATTACTGCTATGGCCTTTTATCCTTTCGAAGAGAGTGTATTACTGCTGGGGCCTTTTCTCCTTCAACTGAGAGTGCATTATGGTAGGGTCTACAATCCCTCCCCAGAGAGTGTATTTCTGAAAGGATTAACCATCCTTTTCCTGAGAGTACATTAACAGTAAAGTCTACTAGCTTTCCCTTGAGAGCGCATTACCAGTAGGGTCTATTAACTATCCCCTGAGAGTGCATTAGTGCTAAAGTCTTCTAACCTTCCCCTGAGAATGTATTACTGGTAGGGTCTACTATCCTTTCAGTGAGAGTGCATTACTGGTAGAGTATACTGCCGTTCCTCTGATAGTGGTTTACTAGCAGGGTCTTCTATCCTTTCCCTGAAAGTGCATTTCCAGTAGGGTCTACTATCATCGCCTGAGAATGTATTACCAGAAGGGTCCAATATCTTTCCCCTCAGAGTACATTCCTTCTTAGGCCTACTCTCTTTCCTCACGGACTGTATTACCAGAGAGGTCTAATATTCTTCCCTTGAATATGCATTATTGTTAGGTTCTACTATCTTTCCCCTGAGAGTGCAATACAGGTAGAATTTTGTAATCTTCCCCTGAGAATGCATTACCAGTAGGGTCTACTAACTTTTCCCTGAGAGTTGATTATTCGTAGGGTGAACTAACGTTCCCCTGAGAGTGCGTTACTGGGAGAGTCTACTAACCTTCATCTGAAAGTGCATTACTGTTAGGGTCTGCTAACGTTTCAATAGAACTGCATTACTGGTAGGGTCCACTTTCTTTTCCCTGAGATTACATTACTGGTACTGTTAAAAACCTTCCCCTGAGATAACATTACCAGCAGATTCTACTAACCTTCCCCTGAGAGTGCATTACTCTTAGAGTCTACTGTCCTGTCCCCAAGATTGCATTACCAGTAAGGTCTACTTTCCTTCCCCTGAGAGTGCATTATCAGTCGGATCAACTATCCTTCCCCTGAGAGTACATTACTGGTAAAGTGTCCCTTCGTTCCCCTAAGAGTGCATTCCCAGACTGGTCTCCCATCCATCCACTGAGAATGCATTACTGGTATGGTCTACAAACCTTTCCTTAAGATGGTATTACTGGTAGAGTCTACAGACCTTTCCCAGATAGTGCATTACTGGTATTGTCCACTAACATTCCAATGAGAGTGCGTAAATGGTAGAGTTTAATGACCTTCCCTTGAGAGGACATTACTAGTAGGATCTACTATCCTTCCTCTAGAGTGCATTACCAGTAGGGTCTATTATCCTTCCCGTAACAGTGCATTACTAGTAGGATCTAGTATCCTTCCCCTTAGAGAGCATTAGTTTTCGGGTCCACTATCCTTTCCCTGAGAATACATTACTGGTAGTGTCTACTATCATTCCTTTGATAGTGGCTCAGGGTCTTTTAACCTTCCCCTGAGAATGCATCGCCAATAGGGTATACTGAGAGTGCATTACTGGTGGTCTGATCTTCCCCTGAGAGTGCATTACTATCAGGGTCTACAATCCATCCAATGAAAGTGCATTAGTGGTAGAGTCCACTGTCTTTTCCCTGAGAGTACATTACTGGTAGAGTCTGAGAAAAACTTACCCAGAGGCTACATTACCAGTAGGTTCTACTCACCTTCCCCTGAGAGTTCATTACTCGTAGAGTCCACTAACCTTCAAATAAGATTGCATTACTGGTAGGGTCTTCAATCCTTCCCTGAGAGTGTATTACTAGTACGGTCTGCTATCCTTCCCATGAGGGTACATTATCAGTTCGGTCTACTAACCTTTTCCTGTTAGTTCATTATTGGTATTATCTACTAACCTTCCCCTGACAGTCCATTTTGATAGAGTGTACTGTCTTTCCCCTGAGAGGGCATTATCAGTAGGTTCTACTCACCTTCCCCTGAGAGTGCATTACTAGTAGGATCTACTATCCTTCTTCTGACACTTCATTATGGGTAGGGTCCAATATCCTTTCTCTGAGAATGCATTACTGGTAGACTTTACTATCATTCCTCTGAGAATGTCTTACTAGTAAGTACTTCTGTCCTCCCCTTGTGAGTGCATTACCAGTAGCGTCTACTATCCTTCCCCTTAGAATTCATTTATGTTAGGGTCTACTGCCTTACCCCCCTGTGAGTGCATTACGGGTAGAGTTTACGAATCTTTCCCTGAGAGTGCAATACTGTTAGAGTCTACTATCCTTCCCATGAGAGTGCATTACCATTAGGATCAACTATCCTTCCCCTGAGATTGCATTATTAGTAGGGCCCACTGTCCTTTCCTTGAGAGTGCATTAATACTAGGGGCCACATTTCTTTTCCTCATGGTGCATTACTAGTAACATCTTCTATCATTCCTTTCAGAGTGCATTACCAGTAGGGTCTACTTTCCTTCCTTTCAGAGTGCATTACCAGTAGGGTCTACTTTCCTTCCTTTTAGAGTGCATTACCAGTAGGGTCTACTTTCCTTCCTTCCAGAGTGCATTACCGGTAGGGTCTACTTTCCTTCCTTTCAGAGTGCATTACCAGTAGGGTCTACTTTCCTTCCTTTCAGAGTGCATTACCAGTAGGGTCTACTTTCCTTCCTTTCAGAGTGCATTACCAGTAGGGTCTACTTTCCTTCCTTTCAGAGTGCATTACCAGTAGGATCTACTTTCCTTCATTTAAGTGTGCATTACCAGTAGTGTCTACTTTCCTTCCTTTAAGAGTGCATTACCAGTAGGGTCTACTTTTCTTCCTTTAAGAGTGCATTACCAGTAGGATCTACTTTCCTTCATTTAAGAGTGCATTACCAGTAGGGTCTACTTTCCTTCATTTAAGAGTGCATTACCAGTAGGGTCTACTTTCCTTCATTTAAGAGTGCATTACCAGTAGGGTCTACTTTCCTTCATTTAAAAATGCATTACCAGTAGGGTCTACTTTCCTTCATTTAAGAATGCATTACCAGTAGGGTCTACTTTCCTTCATTTAAGAATGCATTACCAGTAGTGTCTACTTTCCTTCATTTAAGAATGCATTACCAGTAGTGTCTACTTTCCTTCATTTAAGAATGCATTACCAGTAGTGTCTACTTTCCTTCCTTTAAGAGTGCATTACCAGTAGGGTCTACTTTCCTTCATTTAAGAATGCATTACCAGTAGTGTCTACTTTCCTTACTTTAAGAATGCATTACCAGTAAAGTTCACTATCCTTCATTACAGGTAGTCTACAACATTCCCCTGAGAATGCATTACTAGAGGAGTTTCCCAACCTTCCCCTGAGAGTACATTACTGGTAGGGTTCACTATCCTTCCCCTGAGAGTACATTACTGGTAGGGCTCACTATCCTTCCCCTGAGAGTACATTACCGGTAGGGTTCACTATCCTTCCCCTGAGAGTACATTACTGGTAGGGTTCACTATCCTTTCCCTGAGAGTACATTACTGGTAGGGTTCACTATCCTTTCCCTGAGAGTACATTACTGGTAGGGTTCACTATCCTTCCCCTGAGAGTACATTACTGGTAGGGTTCACTATCCTTCCCCTGAGAGTACATTACTGGTAGGGTTCACTATCCTTCCCCTGAGAGTACATTACTGGTAGGGTTCACTATCCTTCCCCTGAGAGTACATTACTGTTAGGGTTCACTATCCTTCCCCTGAGAGTACATTACTGGTAGGGTTCACTATCCTTTCCCTGAGAGTACATTACTGGTAGGGTTCACTATCCTTCCCTTAGAGAGTGCATTATAGGTAGAGTCTAATATCCTTTTTTTGTGAGTGCATTATCTGTAGGGCCCACTAATTTTCCCCTACGAGTGCATTGCTGGTAGTGTCCACTATCCTTTCCCAGAGAGTGCATTACCAGTAGGGTCTACTATCCTTTCCCTGATAGTATATTAGTGGTAGGGTTCACTATTCTTTCCCTGAGCGTACATTACTGGAAGGGGCCACTATCCTTTCCCTAAGAGTACATTACTTGTAGGGCCCATTATTCTTTCCCTGAGAAGACATTACTAGCAAAGTCTACTAACCTTCCCCTGAGAATGCATTCCTGGTTGAATTTACAAACATTTCCCTGAGAGTGAATTACTAACCTTCCTATGAGAGTGAATACCTGTTAAAGACTGCGAACCTTCCCCTGAGACTGCATTACTAGTTGGGTCTACTAATCTTTCCATGACAGTACATTACTGGAATGGTCCCTTTTCGTTTCCCTGAAAATACATTACTGTTAGGGTCCACTATCATTTCCCGGAGAGTGCAATACTAGCTGGGTCAACTCTCATTACCCTGAGAGTGCATTACTGGTAGAGTCTACTAACCTTCTAGGAGAGTGATTATTGATAGTCTAATAGCCTTCCCCTGAGAGTACTTTACTGGTAAAGTCTATTAACCTTCCTTGAGAGTGCATTACGATAGAGTGTACTGTTCTTTCCCTGAGAGTGTATTACCACTAAGATCTAATACCCTTACCCAAAGAGTACATTACATATAGAATCTACTAACTTTCTAATAAGAGTACATCACTGCTAGAGTCTACTTACCTTCACTTGAGCCTACATTACCAGAAGTGTATACTAACTCTCCCCTGAGAATATATTACTGGTAGAATCCACTATCCTTTCCCTGAGAGAACATTACCAGTCGGGTCTACTATCCTTTCCGTGACAGAAAATAACTGTTAGTGTCCACTACTCTTTCCCTGAGAGAATATTATCATTATGTACCACTATCCTTTCCTGGAGATTGTACTACAAGTAGGGCCAACTATCCTTTCCCTGAGAGTGCATTAATGGTAGAGTCTACTAACCTTCTGAGAGTGCTTTACTGGTAAGGTCTCATAACCCTGAGAGTGCGTTACCAATAGGATTTGTCAATATTCCTTTTAGAGTTCATTACTAGTAGTCTGCTAACCTTCCCCCGATGATGCATTACGTTAGAGAGTACTACATTTCCCCTGAGAGTGCTCTACCAATAGGGTCCAGTATCCTTCCCATGAGAGTACATTATTTCAGAGTCTACTATCCTACCCCTGAGAGTGTATTACTAAAAGGGTATCTATCCTTACCCTAAGAATGCGCTAATGGTAGGGTGTACTATCCTTCCCTTGAGAGTGCATTTCTGGTATATTCTACCAACCGTCCCCAGATAGTGCATTACTAGCAGGGTCCACTATCTTTCCCTGGGAGTGAAATACCAGTAGGGTCTTTTGTCTATTCCCTGATAGCACATTACCCGTTCGGTCCACTTACCTTTCCCTGAAAACACATTATTGGTAGGGCTCACTATCATTTCCCTGAGAGTGCATTACCAGTAGGGTCTACTATCCTTTCCATGATAGAACATTACTGGTAGCGTCCACTATTGTTTCCCTAAGAGAATATCACTGTTAGGTGCCCACTCTCCTTTCCCTGAGATTCATTGCTGGTATGGTTAACTATCATTTCCCTGAGAGTGCATTAATGGTAGAGTCTACTAACCTTCCCCTGAGAGTCCATTACTGGTAGGGTCTAGCAACCTTGAACTGAGTGTGTTACCAGTAGGGTCTACTAACTTTCCCCTGAGAGTCCATTACTGGTAGAGTCTAATAACCGTCTTCTAAGAATGCTGTACCTGTAGGATATGCTAACATTCCCCGTAGAGTTCATCACTGGTCGAGAATACTATTCTTCCCTTAAGAGTGCATTACCAGTGAAGTCCAATATCCTTCCCCTGAGATTATATTGCTAGTAGAGTCTACTATCATACTCATGCAAATGCGTTACTAAAATGGTCTATTATCCTTACAATGTGAATACACTAATAGTAGGATCTACCATCCTTCCCGAGAGTTCATTACTGATATAGTCCTCTAACCTTCCCGAGAGAGTACATTATCAGTATGGTCTACTGTCCTTCACCTGAGACTTTATTAACAGTACGGTCCACTAATCTTCCCCTGAGACTGCGTTACTGGTAGGGTTTAATATCCTTTCCCTGAGAGTGCATTACCAATAGGGTCTACTATCTATTCCATGATAGCACATTAACAGGAGGGTCCACTTTATTTTCCCTGCGATACATCACTGGTTGTCCCCTATCCTTTCCGAGAGTGTGCATTACAATTAGAGTTCACTATTCTTTCCCTGAGATTGCATTATTGGTACGAGGGACTCTCCTTTTCCTGAGAGAACAGTTTGGTTGGGTCCGCTATCCTTTTCCTATAAGTGCATTATAAGTAGGGTCCAATATCCTTTCCATATGTGTTCATTATTGTTAGGGTCCCCTATCTTACCCCTGAGAGTGCATTACTAGAAGGGTCTACTGACCTTCCCCTGAGAGTACATTACTGGTAGGGTACACTATCATCTACCTGAGAGTGCATTACCAGTAGGTTCTACTAACCTGACCCTACAAGTAAATTATCGATAGTGTCATTATTCTTTCCCAGAGAGCGCAATACCAGTAGGGTCTACCATCTTTTCCTGAGAATGTATGAATGGTATAGTCTGCTAACCTTCTTCTGAGAGTGCATTACTCATAGGGTCAACTATCTTTCCTATTAGAGTACATTACCTGTAGAGTCTACTAATCTTGCCCTGAGAGTGCTTTACTAGGAGAGTTCACTATCCTTTCTATGAGAGTGCATTACAAGTAGGGTCTACTAATCTTTCCATAATAGTACATAACTGGTATAGTCCCTTATCTTTTCCCTGAAAATACATTAGTGGGAGAGTCCACTATTATTTCCTGGAGAATGCAATACTAGATAGATCAACTCTCGTTTTCCTGAGAGTACATTACTGGTAGAGTCTACAAGCCTTCCCTGAGAGTACTTTACCGGTAAAGTCCAGTATTCTTCCCCTGAGACTGCATTACGATAGAGTGTACTATTCTACGCCTGACAGTGTATTACCACTTGGGTACCCTCACCTCGAGAGTGCATTACATTAATCATCTGCTAACTTTCTCCTGAGAGTACATCACTGGTAGAGTCTACTTAATGTCCCCTGAGACTGCATTACCAGAAGCGTAGAATAACCTTCTGAGGGTATAATACAAGTAGGATCCACTATCCCTTCCATGAGAGTTCATTAATGTTAAGGTTCACGTTCCTCTTCCTGAGAGTGCATTACTCTTGGAGTTTAAGTACCTTACCTTGAGAGTGCATTACCAGTAGGGTCTACTAATCTTCCCCTAAGAATGCATCACTAGTAGAGTCCACTATCCTTTCCAAGAATGCATTACCAGCATGGTCTAATATGCTTTCCGTGATAGAACCTTACTTGTAGCGTCCAATATTCATTTCCTGAGAAAATATTACTGTACGGGTCCAATATCCTTACCCGGAGATTGCATTACTAGTAAGGTCAGCTATTATTTCACTAAGAGTGCATTAATGGTAGAGTCCACTAACCTTCCCCTGAGAGTACTTTACTGGTAGGGTCTAGTAACCTTCAACTCAGAGTGTGTTACCAGTAGGGTCTACTAACTTTCCTGTAAGAGTACTGGTAAGAGTACTTCCCCGTAGATTGCGTTACCAGTAAGATATGCTAACCTTCCCTGTAGAGTTCACCACTGGTACAGTCAACTAACCTTCCCCTTCTAAAAGTAGTCTACTATCCTACCCTGAGAGTGCATTACTAAAGAGGTCTATTATCATTATCCTAACAATGCATTAATGGTAGAGTATACTATCCTTCCACTAATCGTGCATTGCTGCTATACTCTACAATTCTTCCCCGGAGAGAACTGTACTAGTAAAGTCTACTATCCTACCACTAAGAATACATTGCTGGTAGGGTCCATTATCCATTCCCTGAGAATGCTTTATGATACAGTGTACCGCTCTTCCCCTGAGAATGTATTACCACTAGGGTCTACTAACCTAACTCCCAGAGTACATCACATTTAGAATCTACTAACTTTCTCCTAAGAGTAGATCACTGGTAGAGTCTACTTCCCTACCCCTGAGACTGCATTACCAGAATGGTATGCCAACCTACTTGTGAGGTTACATTACTGGTAGGGTCCACTATCCTTTTCGTGAGAGGACATTAATGTTAGGATTCACTATCATCTCCCTGAGAGCGCATTACTGGTAGAGTTTACTAACCTTACCTTAAGAGTGCATTACCGGTAAGGTCTACTAACCTTCCCCTAGGAGTGTATTACTCGTAGCGTCCACTATCCTTACCTGAAAGTGCATTAACAGTAGAGTCTACTATCATTTCCTTGATAGGACATTACTGGTAGCGTCCACTATTCTTTCCCTGAGTAGAATCTTACTGTAAGGGTTCACTCTCCTTTCCTGGAGGTTGCTTTACCTGTAGGGTCAAGTATCTTTTCCCTCAGAGAGTATTAATGGTAGAGCCTACTAACCTTCCCCTGAGAGTGCTTTACTGGTAGAGCCTACTAACCTTCCCCTGAGAGTACATCACTGGTAGAGTCTTATAAGCTTCCCCTGAGAGTGCGGTACTAGTAAGGTCTAGTAACCTTCCCCTGAGAGTTCATTACTGGTCGAGTCTACTAACCTCCCCCTAAGGGTGCATTACGTTAGAGAGTAATATATTTTCCCTGAGGATATCTTACCATTAGGTTGTACTATCCTTCCCCTGAGAATGCATTACCGATGGAGTGGAATATCCTTTCCATGAGAGTACATTAAAGTAAAGGCTACTATCCTACCCCTGAGAGTGCATTACTAATAGGGTCTATCATCCTTGCCCTAAGAATGCATTAATGGTAAGGTATACTATCCATCCCCTGAGCGTGCATTACTGATATACTCGACTATCCTTCCTCAGAGATTACATTATTGGTAGAATCCACTATCCTTTTCCTGAGAGTGAATTACCAGTAGGGTCTTCTATCTAGTCCCTGATAGTACATAACCGGTTGGTTCCACTTACCTTTCCCTGAAAATATTGGTAGGGTCCAATATCCTTTAGCTGCGAGTGCATTATTGGTATGGTCCACGATCCTACTCCTGAGAGTACATTTCTTGTAGGGTCCACTATCTTTTCTCTGAAAATTCATTATGATACAGTGTACTACTCTTTCCCTGAGAATGTATCATCACTAGGGTCTATTACTTAAACCTCAGAGTGCACCTTGAGAGTGCATTATCCGTAAGGTCTACTAACCTTCCCCTAAGAGGGCATTACTCGTAGCGTCCACTATCCTTACCTGAAAGTGCATTAACAGTAGGATCTACTATCATTTCCGTGATAGATCATCACTGGTAGCGTCCACTATTGTTTCCCTGATAGAATATTACTGTAAGGGTTCGATCTCCTTTCCAGGAGATTGTAGAATTTGTAAGGTCAACTATCTTTTCCCTGACAATGTATCACTGGCACAGTCAACTAACCTTCCCCTGAGAGTACTTTACTGGTAGGGTCTTGTAGCCTTCCCCTGAGAATGCGTTACCAGTAGGGCCTACTGACCTTCCCCTGAGAGTACATTACAGGTAGAGTCTTATAACCATTTCCTAAGATTTCGATGCGAGTACAATCTGCTAACTTTCCCTTGATAATTCATTGCTGGTAGAGTCTACTGACCTTACACCGAGAATGCATTACGTTAGAGAATGATATATTTCCCTTGAGAATGTATTACTAAAGCGTTCTATTATCCTTTCTCTAAGAATGCATTAATGGTATGGTATACTATCATTCCCCTGAGTGTGCATTCATGGTATACTCTACTAACCTTCCCAGAGTGTGCATTACTGGTAGATTCTCCTATCCTCTGCCTTAGAGTGAATTGCCATTAAGGTCTTCTATCTAGAACCTAATAGTACATAACAGGTTGTTTCCACTTACCTTTCCCTAAAAGTGCATTACTGGTAAGGTCCACTGTCATTTCCCTGAGAATGCAATATTGGTAGGGTCCAATATCCTTTAGCTGACAGTGCATTATTGGTATGGCCCACGATCCTATACCCCAGACAGTGCATCACCGGTAGGGTCCATTATCCATTCTCTGAGAATGTTTTATGATACAGTGTACCGCTCTTCCCCTGAGAATGTATTACCACTAGGGTCTACTAACCTAACTCCCAGAGTACATCACATTTAGAATCTACTAACTTTCTCCTAAGAGTAGATCACTGGTAGAGTCTACTTCCCTTCCCCTGAGACTGCATTACCAGAATGGTATGCCAACCTACTTGTGAGGTTACATTACTGGTAGGGTCCACTATCCTTTTCGTGAGAGGACATTAATGTTAGGATTCACTATCATCTCCCTGAGAGCGCCTTACTGGTAGAGTTTACTAACCTTACCTTAAGAGTGCATTACCGGTAAGGTCTACTAACCTTCCCCTAGGAGTGTATTACTCGTAGCGTCCACTATCCTTACCTGAAAGTGCATTAACAGTAGAGTCTACTAACATTTCCTTGATAGGTCATTACTGGTAGCGTCCACTATTCTTTCCCTGAGTAGAATCTTACTGTAAGGGTTCACTCTCCTTTCCCGGAGCTAGCTTTACTTGTAGGGTCAAGTATCTTTTCCCTCAGAGAGTATTAATGGTAGAGCCTACTAACCTTCCCCTGAGAGTGCTTTACTGGTAGGGTCTAGTAACCTTCCCCTGAGAGTGCGTTACCAGTAGGGTCTAGTAACCTTCCCCTGAGAGTGCTTTACCGGTAAGGTCTAGTAACCTTCCCCTGAGAGTGCGTTACCAGTAGGGTCTTGTAACCTTCCCCTGAGAGTGCTTTACTGGTAGGGTCTAGTAACCTTCCGCTGAGAGCACTTTACTGGTAGGGTCTAGTAACCTTCTCCTGAGAGTGCGGTACCAGCAGGTTCTGCTAACCTTCCCCTTAGAGTTCATTACAGGTATCGTTGACTAACCTTACCCCAAGGGTGCATTACGTTAGAGAGTGCTATACATCCCCTGAGAATGTATTACCATTAGTGTGTACTATCCTTCCCCTGAGAGTGTATTACCATTAGTGTGTACTATCCTTCCCCTGAGAGTGTATTACCATTAGTGTGTACTATCCTACCCCTGAGAGTGTATTACCATTAGTGTGTACTATCCTTCCCCTGAGAGTGTATTACCATTAGTGTGTACTATCCTTCCCCTGAGAGTGTATTACCATTAGTGTGTACTATCCTTCCCCTGAGAGCGTATTACCGTTAGTGTGTACTATCCTTCCCCTGAGAGTGTATTACCATTAGTGTGTACTATCCTTCCCCTGAGAGTGTATTACCATTAGTGTGTACTATCCTTCCCTTGTGATTACATTCCTAGTAGAGTCTACTATCCTACCCCTGAGAGTGCATTACTGAAAGGGTCTATTATCCTTACCCTGTGAACGCACTAATATTAGGATCTACTATCTGTCCTGTGAGACTGCATCACTGGTATAGTCCTCTAACCTTCCTAAGAGAGTGCATTATCTGTATGGTCTACTGTCCTTCACCTGAGACTTTATTAACTGTAAGGTCTACTAAAATTTCCCTGAGGGTTCATTACTGGTAGAGTTCACTTACCTTTCCCAGACAGTGCATTTGTTTTGATCAAGTATCTATTCCCTGAGATTGCATCATTGGTACGGTGCACTCTCCTTTACCTGAGAGAGCACTTTGGTCGGGTCCCGTATATTTCCCTGAGAGTGCGTTATTAATGCGGTCTAATATCCTTTCCGTAAAAATTCATCATTTCTAGGTTCCACTATCCTACCCCTGAGAGTATACTACATGTAGGTTCCACTATCCTACCCCTGAGAGTATACTACACGTAGGTTCCACTATCCTACCCCTGAGAGTATATTACACGTAGGTTCCACTATCCTACCCCTGAAAGTATATTACATGTAGGTTCCACTATCCTACCCCTGAGAGTATACTACATGTAGGTTCCACTATCCTACCCCTGAGAGTATATTACATGTAGGTTCCACTATCCTACCCCTGAGAGTATATTACATGTAGGTTCCACTATCCTACCCCTGAGAGTATATTACATGTAGGTTCCACTATCCTACCCTTGAGAGTATACTACATGTAGGTTCCACTATCCTACCCCTGAGAGTATATTACATGTAGGTTCCACTATCCTACCCCTGAGGGTAAATTGCATGTAGGTTCCACTATCCTACCCCTGAGAGTATACTACATGTAGGTTCCACTATCCTACCTCTGAGAGTATACTACATGTAGGTTCCACTATCCTACCCTTGAGAGTATATTACATGTAGGTTCCACTATCCTACCCCTGAGAGTATATTACATGTAGGTTCCACTATCCTACCCCTGAGAGTATACTACACGTAGGTTCCACTATCCTACCCCTGAAAGTATATTGCATGTAGGTTCCACTATCCTACCCCTGAGAGTATATTACATGTAGGTTCCACTATCCTACCCCTGAGAGTATATTACATGTAGGTTCCACTATCCTACCCCTGAGAGTATATTACATGTAGGTTCCACTATCCTACCCCTGAGAGTATATTACATGTAGGTTCCACTATCCTACCCCTGAGAGTATATTACATGTAGGTTCCACTATCCTACCCCTGAGAGTATATTACATGTAGGTTCCACTATCCTACCCTTGAGAGTATATTACATGTAGGTTCCACTATCCTACCCTTGAGAGTATATTACATGTAGATTCCACTATCCTACCCCTGAGAGTACATTACCAAAAGGGTCTACTAACCTTCCTATGAGAATCCACTACTGCTAAGGTTCACTATCTCCCTGAGAGTGCATTACTGGTAGAGTCTAATAACCTTACATTGAGAGTGCATTACCAGTAGGTTCTACTAATCTTTCCATAGGAGTGCATTGCTGATAGTATTCAATATCCTTTTCCGGAAAGTGTGTTATCAGTAGGTTCTACTATCATTTCTCTGAGAATTCATTATTGGTAGAGTCTACTAACTTTCCCCTGTGAGTGCGTTACTACGAGGGTCCACTATCCTTTCCCTGATAGTGCATCACCAATAGGGTCTACTAATCTTTCCCTGACAGTAGATTACCGATATGGTCCCTTATCGTTTCCCTGAAAATATATTACTAGCAGGGTACACAATCTTTTCCCTAAGAGTGCAATACTACTTGGATCTACATTCATTTCAATGAGAGAGCATACTGGTAGAGTGCACTACCTTCCAGGAGAGTGCATTACTGGTAGGGTCTAATAGCCTTCCCCTGAGTGTACTTTACTGGTAATATCTACTAACCTTCCCCTGAGAGTGCATTACCACTAGGGTCTGCTACTCTTACCCCCACCATACATTACATCTAGAATCTACTAAATTTCTGTTGAGAGCACATCACTGGTAGTCTACTTACCTTCCCATAAGACTGTATTACCAGAAGGGTATACTAACCTTCCCTTAAGTGTATATTACTGGTAGGGTCCACAATCCTATCCATGGAAATACATATCTGTTAAGATTCTCGATCTTTTCCCTGAGATTGTATTACTAAAAGGGTTTATTGTCCTTGTTCTAAGAATGCACTAATGATAGGGTATACTATCCTTCCCCTGAGATTGCATTACTAGTATACTTCACTAACCTTCCCCAAAGAGTGCATTACTGGTAGGGTCCACTATCCTTTCCCTGAGAGTGAATTACCAGTATTGTCTACTATCCTTTCCGTGATAGAACATTACTTGAAGCGTCCACTTTTCTTTCCCTGAGAGAATATTACTGTAAGGGTCCACTATCCTTTCCCCTAGATTGCATTACTAGTAGGGTCAGCTATGCTTTCCCTGAGAGTGCCTTAATTGTAGAGTCTACTAAACTTCCCCTGAGAGTGCTGTACTGGTAAGGTCTAGTAACCTTCCCCGAAAGTGCGTTACCAGTAGGGTCTACTAACCTTCCCCTGAGGCCCCATTACTGGTAGAATGTAATAGCCTTCCCCGGACATTGCTTTACCAGTAGGATCTGCTAATCTTCCCCTTAGAGTTCATCACTGGTAGAGTCTACTAACCTTCCTTCGAGGGTACATTACGTAAAGACAGGACTATATTTCCCCTGCTATGTATTACTATTAGGGTGTACTATCCTTCCCCTGAGAATGCATTACCATTAGGGTCAAATATCCTTCTTATGGAAGTGCATTAAAGTAGAGTCTACTATCCTACCCTTGAGAGTGCATTACTGAAAGGGTCTATTATCCTTACCCTAAGAATGCATTAATGGTAAAGGATACTATCATTCCCCTGAGCGTGCATTACTGGTATACTATACTAACCTTCTCCAGAGTGTACATTTCTGGTAGAGTACACTATCCACTCCCTGAGAGTGAATTACCAGTAGGGTCTACTATCTATTCCATTATAGTGCTTTACCGTTAGGGTCCACTCGCTTTCCTCTGAGAGTGCATTACTGGTAGGGTCCACTATCCTTTCCCAGATAGTGCACTACTTTTAAATTCAATTATTCTTTTCCTGATATTGCATTATTGATACGTTGTACTCTACCAGAGAGAGCAGTTTGGTAGGGACCAATATATTTCCCTAGGAGTGCGTTATCAATAGGGTCCAATATCCATTCCATAATAGTTCATTATTTTTAGGGTCCACTATCCTACTCCTGAGAGTACATTACTAAAAGGGTCTACAAACATTCATCTGAGAATACATTACTGGTAGGGTTCACTATTCTCTCATTGAAAGTGCATTACTGGTAGAGTCTAATGATCCTATCTTGAGAGTTCATTACCAGTAGAGTCTACTATCCTTTCCCTAAAAGTACATTACTTGTAGGGTTCACCATTCTTTCCCTGAAAGTACATTACTGGTATTGTCCACTATCCTTTCCCTGAGATTGCATTACTTGTGGGGTCCATTATCCTTTCCCTCAGAATGCATTACTAGTAAAGTCTACTAACTTTCCCTTGAAAGTGCATTACCAGTAAGGTAAACTAACCATCCGTTACGAGTGCATCAGTAGTAGGGTTCAATATTCTTTCCCTGAGAGTGCATTATTGGTAGGGCACACGATCATACCCCTGAGAATGCATTACTGGTAGGGTCCACTATCTTTTCTCTGAGAATGCATTACTGATAGAGTGCTGTCCTTTCCCTGAGAGTGCAGTACCAGTAGGGTCTAATAATTTTTCCATAACAGTACATTACTGGTATGGTCCCTCATCGTTTCCCTGAAAATACATTACTAGTAAGGTTCGCTATCATTTCCTGGAGAGTGCAATACTAGTTGGATCACCTTTCTTTTCCTTAGGAGTACATTACTGGTAGAGTCTACGAGCCTTAACCTGAAAGTACTTTATTGGTAAAGTCTCCCTACCTTCCACTGAGAGTTCATTACGATATTGTTCTATGCATTCCCCTAGAGTGCAATATCACTGGGTCTACTACCCTACCCCGGAGTGCATTACATGTGGAATTTACTAACTTTCTCCTGAGAGTGCACCACTGGTAGGGTCTACTTAATGTCCCCTGAGACTGCATTACCAGAAGGGTAGAATAACCTTCCCTGAGAGTGCGTTAGAATTATGATCTGCTAACTTTCCCCTTAGAGTTCATTACTGGAGGACTCTACTAACCATCCCCTGAAGGTGCATTACTTTAGAGAGTACTGTATTTCCCCTGAGAACGTATTACCATTAGGGTGTACTATCCTTCCCATAAGAGTGCATTAACAATAGGGTCCAGTGTCCTTACCTGAGAATACATTAAAGTAGAGTCTACTATCATACCCCTGAGAGTGCATTAGCAGTAAGGTTTACTAATCTTTTATGACAATTCATTACTGGAATGGTCCCTTACCGTCTCCGTGAAAACACATTACTGGTAAGGTCCACTTTATTTCCTGGAGAGTGCAATACTAGATAAGTCAACTCACTTTTTCGTGAGAGTTCATTACTGGTATGGTTTACTAATCTTCCAAGATATCGCGTTACTGGTAGGGTCTACTAGCCTTCCCCTGAGAGGACTTTACTGGTAAAGTCTACAAACCTTCCCCTGAAAGTGCATTACGATAGAGTGTACCATTCTTCCCCTGAGAATGTGTAACCACTTGGGTCTACTAACCTTATCCCCAGAATTCAATTCATGTAGAATATATTCATTTTCTCCTGAGAGTACATCACTGGTAGAGTCTACCTACAGTTCCCTGAGACTCCATTACCAGAAGGGTATACTAACCTTCCCATGAGAGGTTATTACTAGTAGGGTTCACTATCCTTTCTGTGAGGGTAGATTTCTTTTGGGGTTCACGATTCTCTTCCTGAAAGTGCATTACTAGTAGAGTTTAAGTACCTTACCTTGAGAGTGCATTACCAGTAGAGTCTACTAACCTTCCCCTAAGAGTGTATCACTGGTAGGGTCCACTATCCTTTCTCTGACAAAGCATTACAAGTAGAGTCTACTATCCTTTCCGTGGTAGAACTTTACTGGTAGGATCCACCAAGCTTTCCCCACGAGAATATCATTGTAAGGGTCCACTATCCTATCCCAGATTTTGCATTACTATTAGGGTCAACTTTATTTTCTCTGAGAGTGCATTAATGGTAAAGTTTACCAACGTTCCCCTGAGAGTGCTTTCCTGTTAGGGTTTAGTAACCTCCCCCTGAAAGTCAATTACTGGTAGATCATAATAATCTTCCCCTGAGAGTGCGTTACCAGTAGGGTCTACTAACCTTCCCCTTAGAGTTCATTACTGGTAAAGTCTACTAACCTTCCCCCGAGGGTGCATTACCTTAGAGAGTAATATATTTCCTCTGAGAATCTATTATCATTCGGGTGTACTATCCTTCCTCTGAGAGTACACTACTAACGCTGTCCAATATCCTTCCCATGAGATCGTATTAGAGTCTACTATCCTACCAATAAGTGTGCATTACAAAAAGAGTCTATCATCCTTGCACTTAGAATACATTAATGGAAGGGTATACTATCCTTCCCCTGGGAGTGTATTACTAGTATACTCAACTAGCCTACCCCAAGAGTGCATTAATGGTAGGGTCCTCTACCCTTTCCCTGAGAGTGAATTACCAGTAGGGTTTTCTATCTATTCCCTGATAGTACATTCCCGGTTGGTTCCGCTTACCTTTCCCTGAGAGTGCATTGCTGGTAATGTCCACTATCCTTTCTCTGTGAGTGCAATATTGGCAGGGTCCAATATCCTTATCCTTAGAGTACATTACTGGTAGGGTCCACGACCCTACCCCTGAGAATGCATTACTGGTAGAGTCTATTAAACTTCTCCTGAGAGTGCACTACCGATCGTGTCAACTAACCTTTCCTTTAGAGTGCTTCACTGGTAGATTCCTCTGAACTTCCTCTGAGAGTGCATTACTGTGAGGGTCTACTATCCTTTCCCTGAGGGTCTAGTACTAGTAGGGTCTCCTAGTATTTCCTGACAGTACATTACAGGTATGGTCCCTTATCGTTGCCCTGAGAATACATTACTTGTAACGGTCTACTATCATTTCACTAAGAGTGCAATACTAGTTGGGTCAACTCTCCTTTCCCTGAGATTGCATTACTGCTGAGTACATTAACCTTCCAGGAGTACATTACTTGTCGGGTCTACTAGCTTTCCCCTGAGAGTGCTTTACTTATAAATTCTACTACCCCTCCCCCGAGAGTGCATTACGATTGAGTGCACTATTCCTCCCCTGAGTGTATTACCACTTGGGTCTACTACCCGTACCCCCGGAGAGCATTACATGTAGAATGTACTAAATTCCTACTGAGAGTACATCACTTGCAGAGTGTGCTTACCTTCCTTTGATACTACATTACCAGGTTATACTAACCTTCTCCTGAGTGTATATTACTGGTAGGGTCCACTATCCTTTCCGCGTGAGTACATTACTGTTAGGGCTCACAATCCTCTCCCTGAGAGTGCATTACTAGTTGAGTTTAAGTACCTTACCTTGAGAACCATTACCATTAGTGTCTACTAACCTTCCCCTACGAGTTTATTACTGGTAGGGTCCACTATCCTTTCCCTGAGAATGCATTACAAGTGGCGTCTACTATCCTTTCCGTGATAGAAAATTGCTGTTGCGTCATTATTCTTTCCCTAAGAGAATGTCATTGTAAGGGTCCACCATCAAATTCCTAGAAATTGCTTTACTAGTAGGGTAAACTGTCCTTTCGCTGAGAGTGCATTAATGGTAGAGTCTACTTACCTTTCCCCGAGAGTGCTTTACTGGTCGGGTCTAGCAACCTTCCCCTGAGAGTACGTAACCAGTAGGGTCTACTAATTTTTCCCTGAGAGACAATTACTGGTAGAGTGTAATAACCTTCCCCTGAGGTGCGTTTACCAGTATGATCTGATAACCTTCTTCCTAGAGTTCATTACAGGCAAAGTAGACTAACCTTCCCTCGAAGGTGCATTACATTAGAGAGTATTTCCCCAGAGAATGTATCGGTAGGCTCCACTTACCTTTCCCTGAGAGTGCATTACTGGTAGAGTTCACTACCCTTTCCCTGAGAGTGCATTACCAGTAGGGTCTACTAATCTTTCCACGGTATTTTCCCTTTTTGTTGCCATGAGAATACATTACTGGTAGGGTCCACCATCATTTCACGTGGAGTGCAATACTTGTTGGTAAACTCTCCTTTCCCTGAGAGTGCATTAAAGGTAGAGTCTACCAAACTTTCCAGGATAGTGCATTACTGGTAGGGTCTATTTACCTTCCCCTGGGAGTGCATTATGATAGAGTGTACAATTCTTCCCCTGTGAGTGCATTACCACTGGGGTCTTCTACCCTTACCCCCTGAGTTCATTACACGTAGAATCTACTAACTTTCTTATGAGAGTTCGTCACTGGCAAAGTCTACTTACTTTCTCCTGAGACTGCATTACCAGAAGGGTATACTTACCTTCTTCTGAGAGTATATTACTGGTAGGGTCCACTATTCTTTCTGTGAGAGCACTTTACTGATAAGGTTCACTATTCTCCCCCTGAGAGTGCATTACTGGTACAGTTTAAGTACCTTACCTTGAGAGTGCATTACCTTTCCCTAAGAATGCATTACCACTAGGGATCACTGTCCTTTCCCTGAGAGTGCATTACCAGTAGGGTCTACTATCCTTTCCGTGATAGAACATTACTGGTAGCGTCCACTATTGTTCCCCTGAGAGAATATTACTGTTAGGTGTCCACTATCCTTTCCCGGAGATTTCATTACTAATAGGGTAAACTATCCTTTCCGGAAGAGTGTATTAATGGTAGAGTCTACTGACCTTCCCCAGAGAGTGCTTTACTGGTAGGGTGTTGTAACCTTCCCATGAGAGTGCGGTACCAGTAGGGTCTACTAACCTTCCCCTCGGAGTTCATTACTGGTAGAGTCTACTTCTCTTCCCCCGAGGGTGCATTACGTTAGAGATTACTATATTTCCCCTGAGGATGTTTTACCAGTTGGGTGTACTATCCATCCCCTGAGAGTACATTACCAGTAGGGTCTAACATTTTTCCCCTGAGATTACTAGTAGAGTCTACTATCTTACTCATAAGAGTGCATTACTAAAAGGGTCTATTATCCTTACCCTATGCATACACTTATAGTGAGGTCTACTATCCTTCCCTGAAAGTGCATTGCAGGTATAGTCCGCTAACCTTACCAGATAGTGTATTAACAGTATGGTCTGCTGTCCTTCACCTGAGAGTTCCTTAACACTAGGGCCTACTGACCTTCCCCTGAGAGTAACTTACTGGTAGGTTCCAATATTCTTTACTTAAGAGTGCACTAACAGTAGGGTTTACTATCTGTTTCATGATAGTACATTATCGGCGGGGTCCACTCTCTTTTCCCTGATAGCGCATTACTTTTAGGGTCCATTATTCTTTCCCTGAGATTGCATTATTGGTAGGGTGCACTCTCCTTTTCCAGAGAGAGCAGTTTGGTAGGGTCTACTATCCTTTCCCTAAGGATGCATTGTCGATAGTGTCCAATGTCCGTTCCGTAAGAGTTTATTATTGTTAGGGTCCACTATCCTACCCCTGAGAATATATTACTGGAAGGGTTCACTATCCTTTACCTGAGAGTACATTGCTCGTAAAGTCTACTAACCTTACCCTGAGAGTGCAATACCAGTATGGTCTACTACCTTTCTTCTGAGAGTGCCTTACTGGTAGAGTTTATTATCTTTCCCCTAAGAGTGCATTACTTGTAGGGTTCATTATCCTCTCCCGGAGAGGGTATTACTGGTCCGTACGGTCCACTGTCCTTTCCCTGAGATTATTGATAGGGTCTACGATCCTTCCTCTGAAGGTGCATTACTGTTAGAGTCTATCAGCCCTTCCCTGAGAGTGCCTTACAGTTAGGGTCTACTGTCCTGTTAATGAGAGTGCATTATTGGTAGAGTCCATTACCTTTTCCCTGAGAGTATATCACTGATCAAGTCTACCAAGCTTCACCGTGAGAGTACACTACCAGTGGGATAACATATATCTCAAATATATTAAAACAAAATAAAAAAGTAAAAGAAGGAATTGGACCATTACGAAGCGAACATAACGCTAACTACTGACGACATGGAAATGGTTACCATACTAAATCATTTTTTTAACTTCGTATTTACAATTGAAGAAACATCGCGAATACCAAAAACAATGAAAATATTTCAAGGATCTGATGAAGAAGAGTTGAAGGTTAGACTGGCTTACCAGAAGAAAGCAGTGTGTAGTATTAAACAGCGAAGCCTCAGATTGGCTGAACGTATCGAGTGGTGTGCCACAGGGGTCAGTCCTCGGCCCAGTTCTTTTCATAATATGACCAATTAATGACCAAGAACTCGGCCTCATATCTAAGATCTCCAAATCTGCTGACGATAGTAAACTAGAAGGTAGAGCTGTGAACTGGCAAATGATTCAAAGATAACTTACTAACAGAGTGGTCAGACAGATGACAAATATAGTTTAATGTAGACAAGTGTAAAGTTATGCACTTTGGAGACAAGAATATACCTTACGACTACAAACTATTCGGAAACTCTCTAACTAAAGTAAATAAAGAAAAAGACCTTCGAGTTGTCATTGGCAACATTTTGAAAGACACTAAACAGTGTCAAGCAGCAAGTAAAAAAGGTAATCAAATGCTAGGTTTTATAGCCAGGGACATAGATTATAAGACATTAGAAACAATTCTCACACTTTATGATTCTCTAGTAAGACCACAACTTGAATATGCAGTCCAGGTTTGATCCCCAAACTATAAAAAATACGAGGAAAAGTTAGAGCCAGTACAAAGACGTGCGACAAAATTGATCCCATCCTTTAGAAATCCGGCATACGAAGAGAGGCTAAAACAACTGGAGCTCTTTCTTCTTCCCTGAAAAATCGTAGACTTCGCGGCGACATAATCCAAGTGTTCAAAATTCTGAGCAAGTTCTATAAAGCAAATCACGAACATCTTTTCGAAGTACAAGAAAATACGGTCACCAGGACAGATAGGTGTGTTGAGCACTGGAATAATTACGGTCAGACGTATTGAATGCTAAAACTATAAATACTTTCAAAAGTCGTTTAGAAAGATATTTCAATTATCCAAGTATACTTTGAGGAAAACTTCAGAAATAAACGTATAAACGACAGCAGTAACGGAGACACTGGAAGGATAATGACAGCATGGCGTCGGTGATAGCTTAAAAATGTACTGATCGGAATCAATAATATTTTTTTTTTCTTTTTGTCAAGTTATATATTTCTTTTTTTCGCACAACCCAGTCGTGGGAAAATCAGGCCTGTTGTCCGTCCTTCTCATGTAAACTCATGTAACCTTCCCCTGAAAGTGATTTACGGGTAGAGACTAACGTTCCCCTGAGAGCACATCACTAGTAGGGTATACTATCCCTCCCCTGAGATTGCATTACTTATAGGGTCTACTATCCTTCCCCTGAGAGTACATTATCGTAGAGTGTACTATCATCACCCTGAGAGTGAATTATCAGTAAGAACTGCCATCTTTTCCCTGATAGTGCATCAACATTATGGTCTACTATCCTTCCTCTGAGAGTGCATTACTAGTAGGTTCCACTATTCTCTCCCTGAAAATGTAATACTGGTAGAGATGGCGATCCTTCCCATCAAAGTGCATTAATAGTAGAGTTTGCTATCCTTCCCTGAGAGTGCATTGATGGTAGTCTACTTACGTTCAACTGAGAGTGCATTACTAGTAAGGTCTACCAGCATTCCCCTGAGAGTGCATTACAATAGGGTGTAACATATTTCCTTAGATAGAGAATTACCAGTAGGATCTACTATCCTTCGCCTGAGAGCGCTTTACTAGTAGGGTCTACTATCCTTAACCTGAGAGTGCATTACCAATAGGCTCCAACATCCTTCTCCCGAGATTGCATTACCAGAAGGGTCTATTGCCCTTCCCATGAGATTGCATTAAAAGTAAGGTCAACTATCCCTTCCATGAGAGTGTGTTCCTGGTAGGGTCCACTATCCTTTCCATGACAGTGCATTTCTAGTAGGGTCCACTATCCTGTCCCTAAGAGTGCATTACTAGTAGGGTCTACTGTTCGTCTGATAATGCATTAAGGGAGTGTACTATTTTTTCCTTGAGAGAGCATTACCAGTGCGGTCAACTATGCTTCCACTGAGAGTGCATTACAGTAGGGTACAATATCATTCCCTTGAGATAACATACTGGTAGAGTCTACTATCCCACCCTTGAAAGTGCATTATCGGTGAGGTCTACTCTCATTTCTTTGAGATTCATTAACAGTAGAGTCTACTAACCTTCCCCGGAGAGTGCATTTCCAGTAGGGTCTAATAAGCTTCCCCTTAGAGTTCATTACTGTTAGAATCTACTATTCCTCCCCATAAATGTGCATTACGGTAGATTGTGCTATCTTTCCCCTGAGAGTGTATTACAAGAAGGGTCTACCATCCTTTTCCAAAGAGTGCATTACTGGTAGGTTCCACTATCCTTCCAATAAGCGTGCCATACTGGTGAGGTCCAATATCCTTTCACTAAGATTGCATTACTGGTAGAGTCTACTATAGTTTCTCCGACAGTGGTTTACTAGTAGGGTTATCTATCCTTCTCCTGAGAGTAAATTACCTTTAAGGTCTGCTCTTCCCTGAGAGTACACTATTGCTATAGCTTACTATCTTTCCCCTAAGAGTGCATAAAAAATGGTCTAACATCCTTCCCATCACAATGCATGAATGGTAGGGTCTACTGCCCTTCACCTGAAAGTGCACAAGTGGAAGAATTTACTAACCTTCCCCATAGACAGCAGTACCAGTATGGTCTACTAACCTTCCCTTGACAGTGCATTATTGTAGAGTCTACACACATTACCATGAGATTGTATTACCGGTAGAATCTACTAATCTTCCCCTGAGAAGGCATTGCTGTTAAGGTCTACTAGCCTTCCAATGAGAGGGCATTTTTGGTAGCATCCACTATCTTTTCCCTGAGAGTATATTACTGGTAGAGTCTAGAAAGTTTCCCCTGAGGGTACATTACCATTAGGTTCTAAAAATCTTCTCCTGAGAGTGCAATATTGGTAGACTTTATTAATCTTCAGCTGAGAGTGGATAACTAGTAGGATCTCTTATCCTAAGAGTACATTACCTGTTGGGTTTACTAACATTCCTCTAAGAGTTCATTACTGGTATAATCTACTGACCTCCACCTGAGAGTGCATTTGGCAGAGTGTACTATCTTTCCTCTGAGAATCTATTTATAGTAAGGTCTACTATCCTTCCCCTGAGAATGCATTACTGGTAGGGTCTACCATCTTACCCCTAATAGTGCAATTCTGATAGAGTCTAAAACCTTAACCACAGAGTTTATTATCAATAAGGTCTACTCTCTGAGAGTTCATTACTGGTAGAGTCAAACAGCTTTTCCCTGAGAGTGCATTACGATATAGTGTACCGTCCCTTCCCTAGGATCTACTTTCTTTCCCCCAGAGCGAATTACCGGTAGAATCTATTAACTTTCCCCTGAGAATACATTACTGGTAAAGTCTACCTATCTTCCTCTGAAAGCGCATTACCAGAAGGGTTGACTGACCTTCCCTTGAGAGTACATTACAGCTAGGGTCTACTCTCCTTTCCCTGAGAGTACATTATTGGTAAGCTTTACTATCCTTCCCCTGAGAGTGTATGACTAGTAGGGTCAGCTATCCTTCCCCTGAGAGTGCATTACCAGTTGGGTCTACTAAACTTTTCCTGTGAATCCATTATGGAAGAATGTACTATCTTTCCTCTGAGAGGGCATTACTAGCAGGATCCACTATCCTCTCCTGAGAGCGCATTACCAGTAGGGTCTACTATCCTTTCCCTGATAGTACATTAATGGTAGGGTCTACTATTCTTTCCCTAAGAGTATCTCTCCTAGAGTATGGTGATGGTAGGTCCTCACCCCCAGAGTATGGTGATGGTAGGTCCTCACCCCGGAGTATGGTGATGGTAGGTCCTCTCCCCCAGACTATGGTGATGGTAGGTCCTCTCCCCCAGACTATGGTGATGGTAGGTCCTCTCCCCCAGACTATGGTGATGGTAGGTCCTCTCCCCCAGACTATGGTGATGGTAGGTCCTCTCCCCCAGACTATGGTGACGGTAGGTCCTCTCCCCCAGAGTATGGTGATGGTAAGTCCTCTCCCCCAGACTATGGTGATGGTAAGTCCTCACCCCCAGAGTATGGTGATGGTAGATCCTCACCCCCAGACTATGGTGATGGTAGGTCCTCTCCCCCAGACTATGGTGATGGTAGGTCCTCTCCCCCAGAGTATGGTGATGGTAGGTCCTCTCCCCCAGACTATGGTGATGGTAGGTCCTCACCCCCAGACTATGGTGATGGTAGGTCCTCTCCCCCAGACTATGGTGATGGTAGGTCCTCACCCCCAGACTATGGTGATGGTAGGTCCTCACCCCCAGACTATGGTGATGGTAGGTCCTCTCCCCCAGACTATGGTGATGGTAGGTCCTCACCCCCAGACTATGGTGATGGTAGGTCCTCACCCCCAGACTATGGTGATGGTAGGTCCTCACCCCCAGAGTATGGTGATGGTAGGTCCTCACCCCCAGACTATGGTGATGGTAGGTCCTCACCCCCAGAGTATGGTGATGGTAGGTCCTCACCCCAGACTATGGTGATGGTAGGTCCTCACCCCCAGAGTATGGTGATGGTAGGTCCTCACCCCCAGACTATGGTGATGGTAGGTCCTCACCCCCAGACTATGGTGATGGTAGGTCCTCTCCCCCAGACTATGGTGTTGGTAGGTCCTCTCCCCCAGACTATGGTGATGGTAGGTCCTCTCCCCCAGACTATGGTGATGGTAGGTCCTCACCCCAGACTATGGTGATGGTAGGTCCTCTCCCCCAGACTATGGTGATGGTAGGTCCTCACCCCCAGAGTATGGTGATGGTAGGTCCTCACCCCCAGACTATGGTGATGGTAGGTCCTCTCCCCCAGACTATGGTGATGGTAGGTCCTCTCCCCCAGACTATGGTGATGGTAGGTCCTCTCCCCCAGACTATGGTGATGGTAGGTCCTCTCCCCCAGACTATGGTGATGGTAGGTCCTCTCCCCCAGACTATGGTGATGGTAGGTCCTCTCCCCCAGACTATGGTGATGGTAGGTCCTCTCCCCCAGACTATGGTGATGGTAGGTCCTCTCCCCCAGACTATGGTGATGGTAGGTCCTCTCCCCCAGACTATGGTGATGGTAGGTCCTCTCCCCCAGACTATGGTGATGGTAGGTCCTCTCCCCCAGACTATGGTGATGGTAGGTCCTCTCCCCCAGACTATGGTGATGGTAGGTCCTCTCCCCCAGACTATGGTGATGGTAGGTCCTCTCCCCCAGACTATGGTGATGGTAGGTCCTCTCCCCCAGACTATGGTGATGGTAGGTCCTCTCCCCCAGACTATGGTGATGGTAGGTCCTCTCCCCCAGACTATGGTGATGGTAGGTCCTCTCCCCCAGACTATGGTGATGGTAGGTCCTCACCCCCAGACTATGGTGATGGTAGGTCCTCTCCCCCAGACTATGGTGATGGTAGGTCCTCACCCCCAGACTATGGTGATGGTAGGTCCTCACCCCCAGACTATGGTGATGGTAGGTCCTCACCCCCAGACTATGGTGATGGTAGGTCCTCTCCCCCAGACTATGGTGATGGTAGGTCCTCACCCCCAGACTATGGTGATGGTAGGTCCTCTCCCCCAGACTATGGTGATGGTAGGTCCTCACCCCCAGACTATGGTGATGGTAGGTCCTCTCCCCCAGACTATGGTGATGGTAGGTCCTCACCCCAGACTATGGTGATGGTAGGTCCTCTCCCCCAGACTATGGTGATGGTAGGTCCTCTCCCCCAGACTATGGTGATGGTAGGTCCTCTCCCCCAGACTATGGTGATGGTAGGTCCTCTCCCCCAGACTATGGTGATGGTAGGTCCTCTCCCCCAGACTATGGTGATGGTAGGTCCTCTCCCCCAGACTATGGTGATGGTAGGTCCTCTCCCCCAGACTATGGTGATGGTAGGTCCTCTCCCCCAGAGTATGGTGATGGTAGGTCCTCTCCCCCAGACTATGGTGATGGTAGGTCCTCTCCCCCAGACTATGGTGATGGTAGGTCCTCTCCCCCAGACTATGGTGATGGTAGGTCCTCTCCCCCAGACTATGGTGATGGTAGGTCCTCTCCCCCAGAGTATGGTGATGGTAGGTCCTCTCCCCCAGACTATGGTGATGGTAGGTCCTCTCCCCCAGACTATGGTGATGGTAGGTCCTCTCCCCCAGACTATGGTGATGGTAGGTCCTCTCCCCCAGACTATGGTGATGGTAGGTCCTCTCCCCCAGACTATGGTGATGGTAGGTCCTCTCCCCCAGACTATGGTGATGGTAGGTCCTCTCCCCCAGACTATGGTGATGGTAGGTCCTCACCCCCAGAGTATGGTGATGGTAGGTCCTCTCCCCCAGACTATGGTGATGGTAGGTCCTCACCCCCAGAGCTATGGTGATGGTAGGTCCTCTCCCCCAGACTATGGTGATGGTAGGTCCTCTCCCCCAGACTATGGTGATGGTAGGTCCTCTCCCCCAGACTATGGTGATGGTAGGTCCTCACCCCCAGAGTATGGTGATGGTAGGTCCTCTCCCCCAGACTATGGTGATGGTAGGTCCTCACCCCCAGAGTATGGTGATGGTAGGTCCTCACCCCCAGACTATGGTGATGGTAGGTCCTCACCCCCAGAGTATGGTGATGGTAGGTCCTCTCCCCCAGACTATGGTGATGGTAGGTCCTCTCCCCCAGACTATGGTGATGGTAGGTCCTCTCCCCCAGACTATGGTGATGGTAGGTCCTCTCCCCCAGACTATGGTGATGGTAGGTCCTCTCCCCCAGACTATGGTGATGGTAGGTCCTCACCCCCAGACTATGGTGATGGTAGGTCCTCTCCCCCAGACTATGGTGATGGTAGGTCCTCTCCCCCAGACTATGGTGATGGTAGGTCCTCTCCCCAGACTATGGTGATGGTAGGTCCTCTCCCCCAGACTATGGTGATGGTAGGTCCTCTCCCCCAGACTATGGTGATGGTAGGTCCTCTCCCCCAGACTATGGTGATGGTAGGTCCTCTCCCCCAGACTATGGTGATGGTAGGTCCTCTCCCCCAGACTATGGTGATGGTAGGTCCTCTCCCCCAGACTATGGTGATGGTAGGTCCTCTCCCCCAGACTATGGTGATGGTAGGTCCTCTCCCCCAGACTATGGTGATGGTAGGTCCTCTCCCCCAGACTATGGTGATGGTAGGTCCTCTCCCCCAGACTATGGTGATGGTAGGTCCTCTCCCCCAGACTATGGTGATGGTAGGTCCTCTCCCCCAGACTATGGTGATGGTAGGTCCTCTCCCCCAGAGTATGGTGATGGTAGGTCCTCTCCCCCAGACTATGGTGATGGTAGGTCCTCTCCCCCAGACTATGGTGATGGTAGGTCCTCTCCCCCAGACTATGGTGATGGTAGGTCCTCTCCCCCAGACTATGGTGATGGTAGGTCCTCTCCCCCAGAGCTATGGTGATGGTAGGTCCTCTCCCCCAGAGTATGGTGATGGTAGGTCCTCTCCCCCAGACTATGGTGATGGTAGGTCCTCTCCCCCAGACTATGGTGATGGTAGGTCCTCTCCCCCAGACTATGGTGATGGTAGGTCCTCTCCCCCAGACTATGGTGATGGTAGGTCCTCTCCCCCAGACTATGGTGATGGTAGGTCCTCTCCCCCAGACTATGGTGATGGTAGGTCCTCTCCCCCAGACTATGGTGATGGTAGGTTCCTCTCCCCCAGACTATGGTGATGGTAGGTCCTCTCCCCCAGACTATGGTGATGGTAGGTCCTCACCCCCAGACTATGGTGATGGTAGGTCCTCTCCCCCAGACTATGGTGATGGTAGGTCCTCACCCCCAGACTATGGTGATGGTAGGTCCTCTCCCCCAGACTATGGTGATGGTAGGTCCTCACCCCCAGACTATGGTGATGGTAGGTCCTCTCCCCCAGACTATGGTGATGGTAGGTCCTCTCCCCCAGACTATGGTGATGGTAGGTCCTCTCCCCCAGACTATGGTGATGGTAGGTCCTCTCCCCCAGACTATGGTGATGGTAGGTCCTCTCCCCCAGACTATGGTGATGGTAGGTCCTCTCCCCCAGACTATGGTGATGGTAGGTCCTCTCCCCCAGACTATGGTGATGGTAGGTCCTCTCCCCCAGACTATGGTGATGGTAGGTCCTCTCCCCCAGACTATGGTGATGGTAGGTCCTCTCCCCCAGACTATGGTGATGGTAGGTCCTCTCCCCCAGACTATGGTGATGGTAGGTCCTCTCCCCCAGACTATGGTGATGGTAGGTCCTCTCCCCAGACTATGGTGATGGTAGGTCCTCTCCCCCAGACTATGGTGATGGTAGGTCCTCTCCCCCAGACTATGGTGATGGTAGGTCCTCTCCCCCAGACTATGGTGATGGTAGGTCCTCTCCCCCAGACTATGGTGATGGTAGGTCCTCTCCCCCAGACTATGGTGATGGTAGGTCCTCTCCCCCAGACTATGGTGATGGTAGGTCCTCTCCCCCAGACTATGGTGATGGTAGGTCCTCTCCCCCAGACTATGGTGATGGTAGGTCCTCTCCCCCAGACTATGGTGATGGTAGGTCCTCTCCCCCAGACTATGGTGATGGTAGGTCCTCTCCCCCAGACTATGGTGATGGTAGGTCCTCTCCCCCAGAGTATGGTGATGGTAGGTCCTCTCCCCCAGACTATGGTGATGGTAGGTCCTCTCCCCCAGAGTATGGTGATGGTAGGTCCTCTCCCCCAGAGTATGGTGATGGTAGGTCCTCTCCCCCAGAGTATGGTGATGGTAGGTCCTCTCCCCCAGACTATGGTGATGGTAGGTCCTCACCCCCAGACTATGGTGATGGTAGGTCCTCTCCCCCAGACTATGGTCATGGTAGGTCCTCTCCCCCAGAGTATGGTGATGGTAGGTCCTCTCCCCCAGAGTATGGTGATGGTAGGTCCTCTCCCCAGAGTATGGTGATGGTAGGTCCTCTCCCCCAGACTATGGTGATGGTAGGTCCTCTCCCCCAGAGTATGGTGATGGTAGGTCCTCTCCCCCAGACCTTGGTGATGGTAGCTCCTCTCCCCCAGACTATGGTGATGGTAGGTCCTCACCCCCAGACTATGGTGATGGTAGGTCCTCTCCCCCAGACTATGGTGATGGTAGGTCCTCACCCCAGAGTATGGTGATGGTAGGTGCTCTCCCCCAGAGTATGGTGATGGTAGGTCCTCTCCCCCAGAGTATGGTGATGGTAGGTCCTCACCCCCAGAGTATGGTGATGGTAGGTCCTCTCCCCCAGACTATGGTGATGGTAGGTCCTCACCCCCAGAGTATGGTGATGGTAGGTCCTCTCCCCCAGACTATGGTGATGGTAGGTCCTCTCCCCCAGAGTATGGTGATGGTAGGTCCTCTCCCCCAGAGTATGGTGATGGTAGGTCCTCTCCCCCAGACTATGGTGATGGTAGGTCCTCACCCCCAGAGTATGGTGATGGTAGGTCCTCTCCCCCAGAGTATGGTGATGGTAGGTCCTCACCCCCAGAGTATGGTGATGGTAGGTCCTCTCCCCCAGAGTATGGTGATGGTAGGTCCTCTCCCCCAGACTATGGTGATGGTAGGTCCTCTCCCCCAGACTATGGTGATGGTAGGTCCTCTCCCCCAGAGTATGGTGATGGTAGGTCCTCTCCCCCAGAGTATGGTGATGGTAGGTCCTCTCCCCCAGAGTATGGTGATGGTAGGTCCTCTCCCCCAGAGTATGGTGATGGTAGGTCCTCTCCCCCAGACTATGGTGATGGTAGGTCCTCTCCCCCAGAGTATGGTGATGGTAGGTCCTCTCCCCCAGAGTATGGTGATGGTAGGTCCTCTCCCCCAGACTATGGTGATGGTAGGTCCTCTCCCCCAGACTATGGTGATGGTAGGTCCTCTCCCCCAGAGTATGGTGATGGTAGGTCCTCTCCCCAGAGTATGGTGATGGTAGGTCCTCTCCCCCAGAGTATGGTGATGGTAGGTCCTCTCCCCCAGAGTATGGTGATGGCATTTCTTCATTGCGGTGCATAACAATCGTTGTTGTGGAACAGGTATGAATCTTAATATTGTTGTTGTTTTTGTTGTTGTAGTTTTAGGAGAAATGCTTTATCTGTTATGCTGAAAATGTTACTGGAGAAGGGATTTATTTGCTGTTGTTGCATATGTTATCATTAGTGTCGTCGGAGCAGAAGTATATAGATTATTGTTGAAGTTGTTGCAGGAGCGGGATGTCTGTTGTTGCTGTAGGAGAAGTTATGAATCTGTTATTGTTGTAATTCTTGCAGGAGCAGGAGAGTATATGTTATTGTTGAAGGGGAAGGTATTTTTCTGTTATTGCTGTGGTTGTTGCAGGAACAGGTAGGATATATCAGTTGTTCTTTTAGAAGTGTTGTATCTGTTATTGCTGTGGTTGTTGCAGGAACAGGTAGGATATATCAGTTGTTCTTTTAGAAGTGTTGTATCTGTTATTGCTGTGGCTGTTGCAGGAGCAAAAAAATACCTGATGATTTTGTAGGAGAAGGTTTGTACTGTGTAGCTGCTGCAAGAGCAGGGGTGTATATGTTGTTGTTGTAGGAGAACGGTTGTATATGTTATCACTTTAATTGTTGCAAGAGCAAGATTATATTTGTTGTTGTTGTAGGAAAAGGAATGTGTCTAATATTGTTGCAGTTGTTGAAGGAGTATGGATTTATTTGTAGAAAAAGAGTTGTATTTGTTATTGCTGCAGTTAATGTAGGTGCAGCATTATGCTTGCTGATGTTGTATAAGTTGGGTTTTATCATTTATTGATGTAGATGTTGCAGGAGCAGGGGGTATCTACTGTTATGATAGAGAAAGGTTGTAGATGTTGCAGGAGCAGGGGGTATCTACTGTTATGATAGAGAAAGGTTGTAGATGTTGCAGGAGCAGTAGTGTATACATTGCTGGCTGTTGGACAAAGGTCGTATCTTACTGCTACGGTTGCTAAAAGAGCAAAGGTTTATCTAGTGTTATTGATGTTATTATTGTTATTGTGGGTACAAAAATATAAATATGTATTTGCTGTAGTTGTTGCAGGAGCTGGGACGTATCTGTTTTGCTGTAAGAGAAAAACTGTATTATCATTATTGATGCACTTGTATGAACAGAGATGTTACTGTTGTAGTTGTTGTAGCAGGGGGGGATGCGTCTATCATTACTAAAGGAGTTGCAGGAGCAAAAGTGTATATGTTGTTGTAGGAGAAGGGATGTATCTGTTATTCCCATAGCTGTTGCAGGATTACATCTACTGTTACCATTGTAGGATTTGTGGTATATCCCTTACGGCTGTAGCTATTGCAGGAAAAGGGTTGTATATGTTTTTATTGTTGTTATAGGAGCATGCACGTATCCTTTATTGCTGTAGTTGTTGCAAGAGTAAGCTTGTATCAACTGTTGTTGTGGGAACAGGAGTGTATCTGATGCTGATGTAGTAACAGCAGCTCTTGCAGGAGTGAGCGAACTTCGTCGTGCTGCTGACGGAGGAAATCTGCCCAGCGCTCGCCTCGTCAGCGACGCCGCCAACCTTGACTCGATCAGAAGGTCCTCCTGCAACACCGTCCTCTTCACCAACTTCGGCCAGCTCACTGACCATGACTTTGCTTTTACCCCCATTACTAAAGGTCAGATACTTTGCCGTTACCACCTCTATAAAGGTCAAACACTTGATTTAACCCTATCACTAAAGGTCAGATCCTTCGCTTAGACCTGACATATTTTGGTCACTTGGCTTCCCTTCCTCAACCTTCTCCATCAATTCTTCCGTCATTACTTGTCAGCTCTTACATCACAACGTCCTTTGCCCTCACCGCAATGGCTCTATTCCTAAATACAATGACCATCGTCCCAAACGATCTTTAGATGCCATCTTCACGAAATATGAATCTCTAGCGATGATTGCCTCCACCCTGGTCTATTATGGATACTTTATTAAAGGAAAAGGTGGTCAGTTGGTTATCCAAAAGGAAGGTGTTCAGATGGTCAGTTGGTTAACCCAGTGGAAGGTGGTTTTCTGCTCTCGATTACACTGAGAATGAAAGGTTACTTTCAGCCAGGTTCTGTCACAAGAGTACAATCTTGTTGAAGAACGTTTTACTCCAGTAAAGTTCATTCTTTCATTACTAATATCCACAGAAGCTTCTAGGAAAGGGGTGTTTGGGTGATGTGATAATAATCCCAAGGAAAAACACATACACTTATACATTGCTTGCTAAGAACTGAAATGATATTCTATATATCCCTTGCCAATATATTTAGCCATTATCCCTAACCAGTATCCCTAGCCAAAATATCTTGCCAATATCCATGGCGAATATCTCTAGCCAATATATCTAGTCAAAATCCAAGCCAGTAGGATAATCAATATCCCTAGCCAATAACCTAAGCAAAATAAATAATCAATATCCCTTGCCAATATCCTTAGCCAATATATCTAGCCAAAAGATTCTATCCAGTATGAATAATCAGTATCCCTAACCAATATCCCTGGCCAATATATCTAGCCAATATCCGAGCCAGTACAGATAACCACTATCCCTGGTAAATAGATTTGAAATTGTAAGTTATATGGATCCCAACTCGTAAGGGTTGGACCTGTAACAAACTGTTGGCTGTTGCCTGCGCCTCCTAGTGTGTGTGTGGAGACTGGCTACTCAGGGAATGGCTGTTATGGCATCTCATTCTTCCTTCTTCTGTCTTTCCCTTTTTATACAACTTTTCTTCCTTTAAGAAGCCTGATTAATTTCCAGTCTCATTTTTTTCTACTTTTTCCTTTCACCCACAATGGCCAGGCCGAGGGCATGTTTTACCCATGTCATGTTGGTCGACATAAAGGAAATCTAATACAGTGACAAATGTTCCTCATGGGTCACTCTTAAGGTCATTATATTCGTGTGGTGTTGCCCTCAGCGTGTAGGATCCTCAACCACTTGCACATGTGTCGCACTTGAACGTCATATATCTTATGTTTCATGTTTATTTAGAAATTCACATATTTCTTACCTTTTCTGGTGGTTTCATTGTATAGTATTTTTATTATGATTGTATTTTCGTCAGACAGAATCTGAATTTTATGACATATGGTAGTAACGAAAATTTTATATGACATACGGTAGTAACGAAAATTTTATATGACATACGGTAGTAACGAAAATTTTATATGACATATGGTAGTAACGAAAATTTTATATGACATACGGTAGTAACGAAAATTTTAAGATATCATTCCTCCTTATTCTCGGTTACATAAACATAATTCAGTTAAGATCTCTAATCAGTAAATCTCTCTCATAAATGCATTGAATTACTTTGACTAAGACATATCTTCTCATCTACTTCTTGTGTGTTGTTAATATCTTAATGAGACACATAGCGTTGTAAATGCTTGACACATGACAAGTATAGGTTAGTGTCTGAAGTAATGTGCCACTACAGTACGGTACCTGTGGTGTAATTCCTCTATCATGTATATGTAGAACGTTGTCTATCAGAAGCATTGGTTATACTGACACATGTGTTGTACAGGGACGAACGGCTCCACCATCCCATGCTGTATCAGAGAAGTGATGGAGAATCAGAATCTCCTCCACCCACAATGTGCGCCCATCGCCATCCCCGTCGACGATCCCTTCTACAGCGCCTTCGGGGAGACCTGTATGGAGTTCGTCCGCTCCAGCCCCGCTGATCGATGTAACTTTGGTAAGTCACACCACACACGATCTTGAGTCATGCTCAATGATCTAAAAGATCCAGTCAGAAGTCTAGCTGTCATACTCAAGGGCTGTATGGTAGTGCTCAAGGGTCGTATGGTCCCTCTCAATGGCTGTACCTTTGGGACCTAAAGAGGTTGATTGTGTACTGTTTAAATTAGGCTTATCAGTTTAACAATCACAGCTTCCCATTAACATCTATAGACCCTTGTGGATCATCTACATTTGGTATATATACATTGTTTATGAGTCCCTTCACCTGATCTCGCTTAATGTAATAATGACTGTGTTTAAGAGAGGCTGTTGGATCGGTGATCAAAGTGACTTTATTTGTGTGGATGTGTTTGTTTTCCTAGTGTTATAAGACCCATGATGTGGCGTCCCTTTATTACCTCCTGTACTTGACAGTTATGACGTCAGGTGTGTGATGACGTCAGATGTGTGGTACAGGTGCTTCATAAGACAGCTGGCGGCTATCTTGACTTTCAGTCAGTCATGGATATGTGGAGCTTACTACATCAGTCATGTCATCCTTTAACTTTATCATTTCATCGCATATTGATGTGACACTACGACATTCCCCCTTCAGTTATAGCTCCTAGAGGGAAAATCCATGTTGGACATTAGATGTTTTATGACAAGGGGACAATGACAGCAGGAATCTTCTGTGTTTTGTAGAAGATAACTATGAGTGTAGAGAGCAGGAGACTGGAAATCACCTGGACTGTGTTATCACTAAATAAAACATAGGAACAGAAGAAGGAACAAAGCGACGATATATCCTTAAAGGATCAGTTGCTGGCGCTACCTCGCTAAGGCGGGAAAAGGCAAGAGTCTATTTAAAGAAATACCTAATATGAATTCGTAAAATATAATGAATAACACCAAGATCGCACGAAACCACAGAATCATACGCAGGCATCTGATAACTGAGGGAGACTATCTTTCCCCGTTGAACTGTTTTCTGAGGTGATTGAATTTCCTTTAATTGTATTTCGTTTAGTTATGATAAGCTTATCACAGAGGAATACATAGAATGATTAGCAAGATGTTGATAAGAACTGGATAATCATCTGATATATATTTGAAAGATAGGATACAAACGAATCAGAAAAAGAGAAAAAAGATAATGAATTGCTCGTGTAAGAGGAAAATGAAGTGCAGTATCAACAGGGATGGAGCGCGGATGATTGAAAGGGACACAAGAGAACTGAAAACGGTCAAAAGAAAGAGTTACAAAAAGTGTTGGATGGAGTGAGAGATCACTGATGAATTTCAGAGAGAACAAGAATGTGCTTTGGAAGGAGGTAAATAGTTTATGGAAAACAAGAGAACAAATGGGAGAGACAGTAAGAGGAGCACAATCGGATGTGGTAACAAACAAGATAAAGGTTGAACAAGAGATACAGCGAATATTTTGAATGATGAATGTTAGATGATGGGAAGGCTGCTGGTGTGTGTTTGGGACCAGGTGGCATGCCCAGTGAGAGTCATGGCAAACGGTGGGGTGAAAAGAGCGAAGGTAGTGAAAGCCTTTTGCAAGATGAATTACAGAAAAGCAGCATTAGGATTGCATTTGAATTTCTCAAATGCAATTAGTAAGACTAATTAATGTGAGGTGTCTGAGAACTGGCAGAATGAATATATGGTTTCCCTACATAAAAGCAACGAAGACAAAAGTGATTGTTCGAATTAAAGAATCACTAGTCCTTTGAGGATGTTTGGTAAGGTTTGAGGGAAAATGCACAGAACGTCATATGGGGAAGAGCAATGAGGACTCAGGAGTAGTGGATGACGTGTGAACCAGTTGTTTGGTCTGAAGAATTTGTGAGAGAAATACTTAGAGGAGAGTTGTATTCTGCATTTATGTATCTGGAGAAAATATATGATACACATAACAGGGAGACCTAATAGAAGGTGCTGCGCATATATCAGGTGAATTGAAATTGAGTAAATGTAGTAGTGAGTTTACAGTAAGAGAGTAAGGAATATGCGAGAAGGAAGGAAGTTTACACTAAGAGAGTAAGGAATATGCTGCGAATATATCAGGTGAATTGAAATTGAGTAAATGTAGTTGTGAGTTTACACTAAGAGAGTAAGGAATATGCGAGAAGGAAAGAAATAAGAATAACTGATGTTTCTATGGCTGTTCAATCTGTTTATGGATTGGGTGATGAAGCAGGTAGATATAATGATCATAGAACGGGAGTCAAGTCCAGGTGGCAGGGTCATGGACTATGAATCACTTACTGTCTGCAGCTGACGTGGTTCTAGTGGCAGACGGAGAGATAATCTGAACAAATGTAATACAATGAGGCGCAGTAGATGTGTGAGACGGGGTAGCTTGAAGGTACTTTGAATAGGGAAGACCTGGAGGACATGTGGAGTTCTTTAGGTACCCGGAGGTGAAGATGGCAGCTGATGAGTCGTAGGATGGGAAAAAAGACTAACGTAATGGCTACCTGAAGGAGTGTATGGAAAATGCCAGTGATTCATACGACAAATATGGTTGCGTTTAGAAGTATAGTATTCCAGAGGCCGTTGCACTGATGTGAATCTCAAGCCCTGTATACGATGGAAAAAAAATAGGATAGAGGAGTTGAAAATGGAATCAATACATATACGCCGAAACTTCCTATAAATATATTTTTTGTGCATGACTCGTATAAACTTTCACAAGTTTTAGACTGTATTATGGATGAAAGTTGGACAACTGAAAAAGAAATTCTGCTTTAGTGAGATATCAAATACCACCCAATTCACGCTCAAGCTAATCCTTCCCACCCAACTAACCCTTCCCACCCAAGACAACCTTACCAACCAAACTAACTCTTTCCATCCAAACTAACCCCTCCCACCCAAACTAACCTATCTCACTCAAGCTAACTTTCCTACCCAAACTAACCCTTTCATCCAAATTAACACCTCCCACCCACCCATATTAACACTTTTAACCCAGACTAAACCGTCCCACCTAAAGTAACCATTCCCAACAAAACAAACTCTGGCCACTCAAATTGACCTTTCCCACCCAGGTTAGCCTTCCACCCCAAAGTAGCCCTTCCGGCTTAAACTAACCCTTCCCACCCAAAATAAATTCTACCACCCAAGCCAACCTTCCCACCCAAACTAAATCCTTCAATCCAAACCAGCCATTTCCACAAAAAAAAATCCTTCCCGCCCAAACCAACCATTGCCACCCAACCCAAACCTTCCCACCCAAACTAACCCTTTAGACAAAACTAACCCTTCCAAACAAAACTAACCCTTCTAAACAAAACTAACCCTTCTAAACAAAACTAACCCTTCCAAACAAAACTAACCCTTCCAAACAAAACTAACCCTTCTAAACAAAACTAACCCTTCCAAACAAAACTAACCCTTCCAAACAAAACTAACCCTTCTAAACAAAACTAACCCTTCCAAACAAAACTAACTCTTTAAACAAAACTAACCCTTCCAAACAAAACTAACCCTTCTAAACAAAACAAACCCTTCTAAACAAAACTAACCCTTCCAAACAAAACTAACCCTTTAGACAAAACTAACCCTTCCAAACAAAACTAACCCTTCTAAACAAAACTAACCCCTCCAAACATAACTAACCTAAACAAAACTAACCCTTCCAAACAAAACTAACCCTTCTAAAGAAAACTAACCCTTCTAAACAAAACTAAACCTTCCAAACAAAACTAACCCTTCTAAACAAAACTAACCCTTCTAAACAAAACTAACCCTTCTAAACAAAACTAACCCTTCCAAACATAACTAACCTAAACAAAACTAACCCTTCCAAACAAAACTAGCCCTTCTAAACAAAACTAACCCTTCTAAACAAAACTAAACCTTCCAAACAAAACAAACCCTTCCAAACAAAACTAACCCTTCCAAACAAAACTAACCCTTCCAAACAAAACTAACCCTTCCAAACAAAACTAGCCCTTCCAAACAAAACTAACCCTTCCAAACAAAACTAACCCTTCCAAACAAAACTAACCCTTCCAAACAAAACTAACCCTTCCAAACAAAACTAACCCTTCCAAACAAAACTAGCCCTTCCAAACAAAACTAACCCTTCCAAACAAAACTAACCCTTCCAAACAAAACTAACCCTTCCAAACAAAACTAACCCTTCCAAACAAAACTAACCCTTCCAAACAAAACTAACCCTTCCAAACAAAACTAACCCTTCCAAACAAAACTAACCCTTCCAAACAAAACTAAACCTTCCAAACAAAACAAACCCTTCCAAACAAAACCAACCCTTCCAAACAAAACTAACCCTTCTCACACAAGTCAGCCTTTCCATTCAAATTATTCCTTCTTACCCAAAATAACCCTTTTCACCCAAACTAACCCTTCTCACTCAAGCTAAGCTTCTTACCCAAAATAACTCTTCCCATCCAAGCTACCCTTCCCACTCCTGATAACCCATGTCACCCAACACAACCCTTCCAACCCAAACAAACCTTTCCCAGCAAAATTAACCTTTCTTACCAGGATAACCCTTCCCACCCAAACTAAGCTCTCTCATTCCAACTAATCCTTCCTACCCAAGCTAACCCTTCCCAACCAAGCTAACATACCCACAAAAAGTAACACTTCCCATCCAAGCTAACCTTCACACCCACACTAACCCTTCCATCCAAACTAACCCCCTTCCACCCATTCCAACCCTTCCCACCCAAACTAACTCATATCACGCAAGCTAATCTTACCACCAAAAACAAGCCTTACTACCCAAGCTAACCTTCCCCACCCAAGCTAAACCTCTTCATCCAAGCTAAACCTTTCCATCCAATTAAACTCATATCACTCGAAAAAAGCTTCCCACCTAAGCTAACCTTCAAACCCAAAGTAGACCTTCCCTCAAAACTAACGTTTCCCACCAAAATTAACTCCTCCCAAACCAAATAAACCTCTCCCACCCAAGTTAACCTTCTAACCCAAACTAAATATTCCCACTCAAGCAAACATTTCCTCCCAAACTAACTTTTCTCACCAGAGTTATCCTTCCGACTCAAACTTACCTATTAGGCCAAGCTATCCTTCTCATCCGAAGTAACCCTTCCCATCCAAAGTAACCCCTTTCACCAAAACTAAACCTTCCCACACAAACTAACCCTTCCCACCCAAACTAGCCCTTCCTAACCACCCAAAGTAATCCTTCTCACCTAAGCTAATCTCTCAACCCAAATCAATCCTTCTCACAAAAACTAACCCTTCATACCCAAACTAACACTTGTCACTCAAGCTAAGCTTTTCACCCAATATAACTCTTCCCAAACAAGCAAACCTTTCCACCTAAACAAACCCATGTCACTAAAGCTAACACTTCCAATCCAACTAACCCTCCCCAGATAAATTAACCCTTCTCATCCAAGATAACCCTTTCCATCCAAACTAACCTCTCCCACTTAAAATAATTCTTCCATCCAAGCCTAACCCTTCCATCCCAAACTAACCCTTCCCACCCAAACTAATCCTTCCCACCCAAACTAACACTTCCCACCCAAACTAACGCTTCCCACCCAAACTAACACTTCCCACCCAAACCAACACTTCCCAACCAAACTAAAACTTCTCAACCCAGTTAACCTTCCCACCCAAGCCAACCCTTCCCACCCAAACAAACCCATATTACTCAAGCTAGGTTTTCCACTCAAAATTAACCTTCCCACCCAAGCTAACCTTTCCCATCCAAGCTAGCCTTCCAACCTAAACTAACCCTTCCCCTTTAAACTAACCCTTCCTACCTATACTAACCCTTCCTACCCAAACGAACAGCCTCCTATCCAAACTAACTTCTTTCACCCAAATCAACCTTCCAACCCAAACAAACCTTACCCATCCAAACTAACATTCCAACCCAAACTAAATCTTCTCAACCAAGTTAACCTTCCCACCTAAACTAAACCTTCCCAGCTAAATTAACCCTTTTTACGCAAGGTAATCATCCCCACCCAAACTAACCTCTCCCACTCAAACTAATCTTTCTCACTAAAGCTAACCCTCCCATCCCAAACTAACCCTTCCAAGCCAAACTAACCCTACTCACCCAAAATAACCCTTGCCACGCAAACTAACTCTTCTCACCAAAGTTAACCCCTCCCACCCAAACTAACATACCCACCTAAGCTAACCTTCCCGCCAAAGTAACCCTTCTAAACCAAAATAACCCCTCCCACCCAGACAAAACCTTTCCACACAAACTAAACCTTCCCACCCAAATCTACCTTTCGCAATCAACCTAACCCTTCTCACCTAAGCTAACATTTTCTATCCAAGCCAACCCTTCCCACCCAAACTTACCCAAGTTACTGAAACCAAGCTTCCCACCCAAAATATGCTTTCCCAACCAGGCAAACCCTCCCAACCCAAGCTAACCATCCAATACAAAGTAACCCTTCCCCCCTAAGCTAACCTTTCCCACACAACCTTACTTCTGCCATTCAGATTAACCTCTCCCACCCAAGCCAGCCTTCACACCCAAACAAGCCCCTCCCACCCAAGCCAACCTTCTAACCAAACTAAACCTTCTAATCTAAACAAACCTTACCCAAGTTAGCCTTCCAACCCAAACTAACCCTTCCCACCAAAACTAACATATTCAGCCAAGTTTACCTTCCCACCCAAAGTAACCCTTCCCATCCAAAATAACCCCTCCCATCAAACCTAAACCTTCCTACACAAACTAACCCTTCCCACCCAAACTGATTCTTCCCAAACAAACCAACCCTTCCCATCCAAACTAACCCTTCCCATCGAAACCAATCCTTCCCAATAATCTAATCCCAAACTAACCCTTCCCAAGCCAAACTAACCCTACTCCCCCAAAATAACCCTTCCACCAAACTACTCTTCTCACCAAAGTTAACCCCTTCTCACCACCAAGCTAACCTTTCCCACCAAACTAACCTTCGCCAAAGTACCCTTCTAAACAAAAAACCCCTCCCATCAGACAAAACCTTTCCACACAAACAAAACCCTTCCCACCCAAACTCTACCTTTCCAATCAACCTAACCCTTCTCACCTAAACTAACTTTCTATCCAAGCCAACCTTCCCACCCAAACTACCCAATTCCCGAAAACAAGCTTCCACAACCCAAAATATCTTTCCCAACCAGCTAACCCTCCCAACCAAGCTAACCTTCCAACAGTAACCCTTCCCCTAAGCTAACCTTTCCCAACAACTACTTCTCCATCCAGATTAACCTCTCCACCCAAGCCAGCCTTCACACCAACAAGCCCTTCCCACCCAAGCCAACCTTCTAAACCAAACTAAACTTCTAATCAAAGCAACCTTCACCCAAGTAACCTTCCCCCATTCCCACCCAAACTAACGCTCCCACCCAAACTAACCTTCCCACCCAAACCAACACTTCCCAACCAACTAAAACTTCTCAACCCAGTTAACCTCCCACCCAAGCCAACCCTTCCACCCAAACAAACCCATATTACTCAAGCTAGGTTTTCCACTCAAAATAACCTTCCCACCCAAGCTAACCTTTCCCATCCAAGCTAGCCTTCCAACCTAAACTAACCCTTCCCCTTCAAACTAACCTTCTACCATACTAACCCTTCCTACCCAAACGAACACCTCCATCCAAACTAACTCTTCACCCAAATCAACTCCACCCAACAAACCTTACCCATCAAACTAACATTCCAACCCAAACTAAATTTCTCAACCAAGTTAACCTCCCACCTAAACTAACCTTCCCACTAATTAACCCTTTTTACGCAAGTAATCACCCCACCCAAACAACCTCTCCCACTCAACTAATCTTTCTCACTAAAGCTAACCCTCCATCCCAAACTAACCCTTCCAAGCCAAACTAACCTACTCACCCAAATAACCCTTGCCACGCAAACTAACTCTTCCCACCAAAGTTAACCCCTCCCACCCAAACTAACATACCAAACTAACCTTCCCCAAAACCCCAAACCAATACCCTCCCACCCAGAAAACCTTCCACACAAACTAACCTTCCCACCCAAATCTACTTTCCATCAACCTAACCCTTCCCTAACTAACATTTCTATCCAACCAACCCTTCCCACCCAACTACCAATCTGAACCCTTCCCACCCAAAATAGCTTTCCCAACCAGCAAACCCTCCCAACCCAAGCTAACATCCATACAAAGTAACCTTCCCCCCTAAGCTAACCTTTCCCACACAACCTACTTCTCCATTCAGATTAACCTCTCCCACCCAAGCCACCTTCACACCCAAACAACCCTCCCACCCAACCAACCTTCTAACCAAACTAAACCTAATCTAAACAAATCCCATCGAAACCAATCCTTCCCAATAATCTAACCCTTCCCACCTAAAGTAACCCTTCTCACCCAGACAAACCTTTCCACCCAAATTAACCCTTCCCACAAAAACTAACCCTTCCTAACCAAACTAACCCTTCTCACGCAAGCTAAATATCTCATCCAAGATAACTCTCCCCAACCAATCTATCCTTCCCATCCATACTAACACTTGTCACCAAAGCAAACCCTTCCAACCCAAACAACCCTTCCCATCCAAACTAACCAATCCCGCCCAAACTAACCCTTCCCACCCAAACAAACCCTTCTCACCAAAGCTAACCTTTCCACCCAAAATAACTCTTCCCATCCAAGCTAAACTTCCCACCCAAACTATACCTTGTCAATAAAGCTTTCAACACAAATTAACCCTTCCTAGATAAATCAACCCTTCTCAGCAAAGATAACCCTTAGCACCCAAACTAACCTCTCCTACTCAAACTAGTTCTTTCAACTAAAACTAACCCTTTCATCCCAAACTAACCCTTTCCACACAAGCAAACCTTTCCTATCCAATCTAACCCTTCCCACCCAAACTAACCCTTCCCAACCAGACTAACCCTTCTCGGCCAAGCTAATCTTCCCAGACAAGCCAAATCTTCCAACCCAAACTATCCCACAGCACGAAAGCTAAGCTTTCCACCCATAATAAGCCTTCCCATCCAAGCTAACCCTCCCCATCCAAGCTAACCTTCCAACCCAAACTAACGTTACCCCCTAAACTATCCCTTCCCATCCAAGCTAACCCTTCCCACCCAAGCTAACCTTCCAACCCAAACTAACGTTACCTCCTAAACTATCCCTTCCTACCCAAAGAAACCCCACTCACACAAACTAACCTTTCCTACCCAAACCAAACTTCCCACCTAAACAAACCCTTCCTAAACAACTTAACCTTCCAACCTTAACTGAAACATCTTACCCAATCTAACCTCCCCACCCAAACTAACCCTTCCAAGCTAGATTAACCCTTTTAACCAAAGCCAACCCTTTCGACCCAAACTAACCTCTCGCAGTCAAACTGATCCTTCCCATCCAAAATTAACCCATCCCAACCAAACTAACCCTACCTACCCCAACTAACCCCTCTCATCCAAAGTAACCCTTCTCACCAAAGCTAACCCTTCCCACCTAAGGTAACCCTTGTCACCCAGGGTAACCCTTCCCACCCAGACTAACCCTTCCCATGCAAACTAACCCTTCCCACTCAACCTAACCCTTCACACTCAAACTATCACTTCCCAATCAAACTATCCCTTGCCACACAAACTAACGCTTTCCAACCAAGTTAACCTTCCAACCCAAGCCAACCCTTCCCATCCAAACTAACCCATATCACTCAAGCTAAGCTTCCCACCCAAAAGAAGCCTCTCCATCCAAGCTAACCTTCAACACCCAAGCTAACCTTATAGCAAAAACTAACCCTTCCTACTCAACCGAACACCCTCCTACCCGAACTAACATCTCCCACCCAAACAAACCCTTCCCACCCAAACTAACCTTCCAACCCAAACTAAACCTTCTTAACTAAGCTAGCCTTCCTACTCAAACTAAAAGCTTCCACCAAGATTAACCCTTCCCACCCAAAATAGCCCTTCCTACTCAGACTAACCCTTTCCAACAAAAATAGCCCTCCAACCCAAACTAAAACTTCCCACCTAAGCTAACCTTTCCAAAACTAAACCTTCCCATACAGAGTAACACTTCTCACCCAAGTTAACCTTGCCACCCAAACTAACCCTTCCAACCCAAGCTAACCTTCCCACTGAAACTAACCCTTCACACCCAAACTAACCCTTCCCAACCAAGCTATCCTTCCCATCCAAACTAACCCTTCTTACCCAAACTAACCCTTCCCATCTAAGGTAACCCTTTTTACCTAAGCTTACCTTCCCACCCAGACTAACCCATCCCACACAAACTAACTCTAACCACCCAAACTATCCCTTCCCAACCAAACTAACCCTTCCCAGCTAACGTAGCCCTTTTTACCTAAGGTAACCATTCCAAGCCAAACTAATCTCTCCTACTCAAACTAATCGTTCCCACCACACTTAACCCTTCCATCCAAAACTGACCCTTCCCAGCCAAACTAACCTTACTCACAAAAACCAACTCTTCCCACCCAAACTAACCCTTTCCAACCAAGCTAACCCTTCCTACCCAAAGAAACCCTTCTCACCTAAGCGAACCTTTCCACCGAAATTAACATTTTTCACAAAAACTAACCCTTGTGACTCACGCTAAGTTTATCACCCAAAATAACTCTTCCAATCCAAGCTAATCTTCCCGCCTAAACAAACCCATGTCACCAAAGCGAACCCTTCCAATTCAAACTAACCCTTCCCAGATGAATTAACCCTTCTCACACAAGATAACCTTTTCCACCCAAACTAACACTTCCCAACCAAACTAACACCTTTCAACCAAGTTAACCTTCCCACCCAAACTTACCGATATCACTCAAGCTAAGCTTCCCAAACAAATCAAGTCTTCCCACCACAGCTAACCTTCCCCACCTAAGCTAACCTTCCCACCCGAGCTAACCTTCCAACCCAAACTAACATTTACCCCCTAAACTAAACCTTCCTACCCAAACGAACACCCTCCTACCCAAACTAACTTCTCCCACCTAAGCGAAACTTCAGACCCAAAAACTCTACCCATCCTAACTAACCTTCCAACTCAAAATAAACCTTATCAACCAAGCTAACCTTCCCAACCAAACTAAACCTTCCATGCATAAGTAACCCGTTTTACGCAAGGTAACTATTCCTACCAAAACTAACCTCTTCCACTCAAACTAATCCTTCCCACCAAAGCTAACCCTTCCATCCCAAACTAACCTTTCCCAGCCATTCTAACCCTATCCTCCCAAAAAACCCTTTCCACCAAACTAACCCTTCTCACCAAAGCTAACCTTTCCCACCCAAACTAGCATTACCACACAGACTAAATCTTTCCACACAAACTAAACCTTTCCACACAAACTAAACCTTCCCATCCAAACTTACCTTTCCCAACCAACCTAACCCTTCTCACTGAAGCCAGCCTTCCTATCCAAACTAGCCCATATTTCTGAAAAAAAGCTCACACCCAAAATATCCTTTCCCACCCAAGCTAACCCTCCCAACCCAAGCTAACCTTCCAACTCAAACTAGCCCTTTTCCCCAAGCTAACCTTTCCCTCACAAATTAACTCCTCCTATCCAAAGCAACATCTCCCACCCAAGTCAACCTTTACACCTAAACAAACCCTTCCCACCCAAGCAAACCTTATAACCCAAACTAAACCTTCCCAATCAAGCAATCCTTTCCACCCAAACTAACTATCCCCACCCAAGTTAGCATTCCAACCTAAACTAACCCTTCCCACCCAGACTAACCTATTCAGCCAAGGTAACCGTCCCACCCAAAGTAACCCTTCCCATCCAAAATAACCCCTCCCATCCAAACTACACCTTTCCTTTCAAACTAAACCTTCCAACCCAAACTAATCATTCCCAAACAAACTAATCCTTCCCACCAAAAGTAACTCTTCTCACCCAAACTACTCTTTCTCACTCAAGCAAAACTTTTCACCCAAAATGATTCTCCCCAGCCAAGCTAACCTTTCCACACAAACTAACCCATATCGCCAAAAGTGACCCTTCCATCACAAACTAACCCTTTTCAGATAAATCAACCCTTCTTAGAAAAGGTAACCCTTCCCACCCGAACTAACTACTCACACTCAAGCTAGTTTTTCCAAATAAGCCTAACCCTTCCATCCCAAACTAACCCTTCCCACCCAAACAAACCTTTCCCACCCAAACTAACCCCTCCCAACCAAACTAACTTTTCCAAACCAAGTTAACCTTCCCATCCAAGCTAACCTTCACCACCCAAGCTAACCTTCCCCATCCAAGCTAACCTTCCAACGCAGACTAACCCTTCCACCGTAAACTAACCTTTCCCACCCAAACGAACACCCCTCCTACCCATATTACCTTCTTCCACCTAAGCCATCCTTCCATTCCAGTCAAACCTTTCCCACCCAAACTAACCTTTAAACCCAAACTGAACCTTTTCAGCCAAGCTAACCTCCCCACCCAAGCTAAACCTTCCCACCCAAACTAACCCTCCCCCGCAAACTATCCCTTCCTTCGCAAACTAGTCGTTCCCAACCAAATTAACCCTTCTCAACCAAGTTAACCTTCCCAGTCAACCACAATTAAACCATAGCACACAAGCTAAGCTTTCCACCCAAAATAAGCCTTCCTGCCCAAGTTAACCCTCCTCACCCACGCTAACCTTCAAATGGAAACTAAACCTTCCCCGTAAAACTAACTCTTCCCACCCAAAGAAACGCCACTCACGCAAACTAATCGTTACAACCTAAGCTAACCTTCCTTACCAAACAAACCCTCTCTACACAACCTAACGTTCCAGCCCAAACTGAAACATCTTATCCAAGCTAACCTTCCCACCCAAACTAACCCTTCCCATCAAAAATAATTTCTTCCACACAAATTAATCTTACCCACCCAAACTAACCCTTGTGACTCAAGCGAAGCTTCTGACCCAGAATTATTCCTCCCATCCAATGCTAACCTTCCGATCCAAATTAACCCATGTCACCAAAGCTAACCCTTCCAATCCAAACTAACCCTTCCCAGATAGATTATCCCTTCTCTGCCAAATTAACACTTCCCACCCAAACTAACCTCTCCCACTCAAATTAATTCTTCCAACCATACCTGAACCTTCTATCCCAAACTAACCCTTCCCACCCAAACTAACCCTTCCCACCCAAACTAACACTTCCCAACCAAACTAACACTTCTCAACCAAGTTGACTTTCCCACCAAAGACAAAGCTTCCTGCAGAAACTAACCCATATTATTCAAGCTAATCTACCCACCAAAAACAAGCCTTTCTACCCATGCTAATCTTCCCTACCCAAGCTAACCTTCCCTACCTAAGCTAATCTAACCTAAACTAACTCTTACCCCTTAAACTAACCCTACCCACCCAAACGAACACTCTCCTACCCAAACTAACTTCTTCCATCGAAGCCAACCTTTCCACCCAAACAAACCCTACCCACCCAAACTAACCTTCCAACGCAAACTAAACCCTCTCAACTAAGCTAACTTTCTCACTCAAACTAAACCTTCCTACCAAAACTAACTCTTCCCACCTAAACTAACACTTCCTACCCAAACTATCCCTTCCCAATCAAACTAATCCTTTCCAGCTAGAATAACCCTTTTTACCCCAGGAAACCATTCCCACCCAAACTAACCTTTCCCTCTCAAACTAATCTTTCCCACCAAAGCTAACTTTTTCATCCCAAACTAACCCTTCGGAGCTAAAATAACTTACCAACCCAACCCAACCCTTTCCACCAAAACTAACTCTTCTTACCAAAGCTAACACTTCCTACCAAAGCTAACCCTGCCCATCCAGACTAACATACCCACCCAAGCTAACCTTTCCACCCAACGTACCCTTCCCGTCCAAAATAACCCGTCCCATCCAAACTAAACCTTCCCATCCAATCTCACACTTCTCAGTCAAACTAATCCTTCTAACTAAAGCTAACCTTCCCACCCAAGCCAACCCTTCCCATCCAAATTAACCCATATCACTCAAACTAAGCTTCATACTCAAAGTAACCCTTCTCACTTCAGCTAACACTTCTCACCGAAACTAATCCTTCTCGCTCAAGCTAATATTCAAAGTGACTCTTACCAAGCTAATCTTCCGATCCATAATAACCCTTGTCACCAAAGCCAACCATTCCAACTCAAACCAATCCTTCCCATCCAAGTTAACCAAACCCATCCAAACTAACCCTTCCCTCGCAAACTAACACTTCTTACCCAAGCTAACTTTTCCACCCAAATTAACCTTTCCCGTCCAAACTAGCCCTTGTGACTCAAGCGAAGCTTCTCACCCAAAATAACTCTTCCCATCCAAGCTAACCTTTCCGCCCAAACTAACCCAAGTCACCAAAGCTAACCTTTCCAACCTAAACTAACCCTTCCTAGATAGATTAATCCTTCTCACCGAAGGCAACCCTTCCCATCCAATCTAACCTCTCCTCCTCAAACTAATTCTTCCAACCAAATCTAACCCTTCCGTCCCAAACCAACCCTTCCCACCCAAACCAACCCTTCCTAACCAAATTAACTCTTTCCACGCAAACTAACCTTTCCCACCCAAGCTGACACTTTCCATCCAAACTAACCTTCCAAATAAATTAAAATTTCTCAGCGAAGCTAACCTTTCCACTCAGACTAAAGCTTCCCACCAAACTAACCTTTCTCACCCAAACTAACCCTTCCTACCCAAACTATTCCTTCCCAACTAAACTAACCCTTCTCAACCAAGCAAAACTTCCCACCCAAGCCAATCCTTTCAACCAAGACTAACACATAGCACACAAACTAAGCTTTCCACCCAAAATAAGCCTTGCCACCCAAGCTAACCCTCACCACCCAAGCTAACCTTTCAACACAAACTGACCCTTCCCACAAAAAGAAACCCCACTCACTTAAACTGACCTTTACTACCCAAGCCTACCTTCTTACCCAAACTAAACCTTCCCACCCAAACTAACACTTCTCATCCAAGTTAACCTTCCCATCCAAACTAACTCTTCAAACCCAAGCTAACCTTCCCACCCAAACTAACCTTTCCCATCCAAAATAACCTCTCCCACCCAAACTAACCCTTCCCTCACAAACTAACCCTACCTACCCAAACTTTCCCTTTGCCACCAAACTAACCCTTCCCAGCTAAATTAACCCTGTTTACATAAGGTAAGTATTCCACCCGAACTAACATCTCCCACTCAAACTAATTCTTCCCACCAAAACTAACCCTTCCATTCCAAGCTAACCCCTCCTAGCCAAACTATCCCTTCCCACCCAAACTAACCCTTCTCACCAAAGCTAAACCTTCCCGCCCAAGCTAACCTTTCCCGACCAAACTAACATACCCACCGAAGCTAATCTTCCCACCCAAAGTAACCCTTCCCCTCCAAAATAACTCCTCCCATACAAACTCAACTTTTCCACACAAACTAAACCTTCCCACCCAAACATACCCTTCTCAACCGAACTAACCCTTCTCACTTTAGCTAGGCTTCCCACCCAATCCAAGCCTTCCTACCCAAACTAACCCTTCTCACTCAAGCTAAGCTTCTCACCCAAAATAACTTCCCATCCAAACTAACCTTCCCACCCAAAATTACCCTTCCCACACAAACTAACCCATGTCACCAAAGCTAACCCTTCCAACCTAACCTTACCCTTCCTAGATAAATTAACCCTTCTCACCGAAGAAAACCCTTCCCATCCAAACTAATCTCTTCCACTCAAACTAATTCTTCCAACCAAACCTAACCCTTCCATCCCAAACTAACCCCTCCCACCCAAACTAACCCTTCCCATCCAAACTAACACTTCCCAACCAAACTATAACTTCTCAACCAAATCAACCTTCCCACCCGGGCCGACCCGTCCCACCCAAACTAGCCTATATCATTCAAGCTATTCTTCCACTCAAAACAAGCCTTCCCACTTAAGCTAACCTTGTCCATCCAAGTTAACCCTCCGACCCAAACTAACCCTTCCTCCGAAACTAACTCTTCCAACCCATACGAACACCCTCCCCAAACTAATCTCCCCCACAAAATCTAACCTTTCCGCCCAAACAAACCTTTCCCACCGAAACTAAACTTCCAACCCAAACTAAACCTTCTCAGCCAAGCTAACCTTCCCAATTAAACTAAACTTCCCCACCAAAATTAACTCTTCCCACCCAAACTAACCATTTCCTAACCAAACTAACCCTTCTCAACCAAGCTAACCTTCCCAGCGAAGCCAAACCTTCCAAAAAAGCTAATCCACAGCATACAAGCTAAACTTTCCACCCAAAATAAGCCTTCCCACACAAGCTAACCCTCCCCACTCAAGCTAACCTTCCAACCCAAACTAACCCTTCCCCCTAAACTAACCCTTCCCACCCAAAGAAACCCCACTCACCCAAACTAACCTTTCCTACCCAAGCCAACCCTCCCAACCAAACAAACATTTCCCACCCAACCTAGCCTTCCAACCCAAACTGAAACTTTTTACCCAAGCTAACCTTCCCACCCAAACTAAACCTTCCCAACCAAACTAACACTTCTCACCTTAGTTAACCTTCCCACCCAGACTAACTCTTGAAACCCAAGCTAACCTTCCCATCCAAACTATCCCTTCACACCCAAACTATTATACCCACCCAATCTAACCCTCCCACCGAAACTAACCCTTCCCATCCAAAATAACCCTTTCCACCCAAACTAACCTCTTCAACTCAAACTAATCCTTCCCAACAAACCTAATCCTTCCACCCAAACTAACTCTTCCAAGCTGAATTACCCATATATACCCAAGGCAACCCTTCCTACAAGCTAGCCTCTCCTACTCATACTAATCCTTCCTACCAGAGCTAATCCTTTCATCACAAACTAACCCTTCCCAGCCAAACTAACCCTTTCCATCAAAACTTACCCTTCCAACCAAACTAACCATTCTCACCCAAGCTAACCTTCCCACACAAGCCAACCCTTCCCACCCAAACTAACACATATCACTGAAGTTAAGCTTCCCACCCAAACAAACCCTTCCCATCTAATCTAACTTTTCAACCGAAACTAAATCTTCCCACCCAAGCAAACCTTCCCACCCAAACTTTTCTAAACTCAGTCACCAACTTATGCAGTTTCTTACCCGAATTAGCCACCAGCGTTGTATCATCGGCACACAAAAAATGACTCGCTTCCCAAGCCCTCTCACCCCCAACAGACCGCATTCTCGCCCTTCTCTCCAGAACGCATGCCTTTACCTACCTAACCACCCCCTCCATAAACTAATTCAACAACCATGGTTACATTACACATCCCTGCCGCAGATCGACCTTCGCTGGAAACCAATCACTCTCCTCTCTTCGTACTCGTAAACATGCTGAAACCCATGATAAAAACTCACTTCTATCAGCTTACCTCCCACACCATATATTCTCAATACTTTCCACAAAGCATCTCTATCAACCCTAGCATATGCTTCATTCAGATTCATGAATACGCCATACAAATCCATCTGTTTTCTAAGTATTTCTCACAAAAATATTTTCAAAGCAAACAGCTGATCCACATTTCTTCTACCACTCCTGAAACCACACAACTCCTCCCCCGTCTGGTGCTCGGTGCATGCCCTCACAATCTCTAACAGTACCCTCCCATGCAATTTTCATGTATACTTAATAAACTTATGCCTCTGCAGTCTGAAGGCTCGCCATTATCCCCTTTGCCTTTATACAATGGCCCTACGCATGCATTTCGCCAATCCGCAGGCACTTCACCGTGATCCATATATACAGTGAATATCCTTACCAAGCAATTAACATTACAGTCACCCACTTTCTTGATAAATTCGACTGCAAAACCATCCACTCCCTCCGACTTGCTGGATTTCATCTTCTGCAAGGCTTTTACAACCTCTTCTCTATTCAACAAACCACTTTCCCTGACCAAAATATCTGCCACTCTATCATCAAATACATTCAAGAATCCTTCAAAATACTCACTTCATCTCCTCCTCACTCCATTTCTACTTACTATCACTTCCCCCTTGCCTCCGTCAATGATGTTCTTATTTATTCTTTTGTCTTTTGCATATCATTTACCTCCTTCCAAAGGATCTTTTTCTTCTCCCTAAAGTTTAATGATACTTTCTCATTCCTGCCCTCATTTGCCTTCATTTTCAACCCTTTTCACATCCCTCTTGACCTGCTGTTTACTCTTATACATCTTCCAGTCATTTGCACTCCTTCCTTGTAAGTTCAATTAACAGGCTCTGTTTTCTCTTTGACAACCGACTTAATTCTTCATTCCACCACTCACTACCCATTCTAATCTACCCACCTCTCACCATTCTCATGCCACATACATCTCTTGCACGAAACATCACTGTTTCCCTGAGTACATCTCATTCTTCACGCATTTCCCTCATTTCATTTACTCTCACCTTTAGCCATTCTACAGTCAATATCTGCTGGTATTTTTTCACAAAAGTTTACTTTACAAGGTTACTTACTCTCACAACTTCCTTCTCTCCGACATTGTCTCCTTTTTTGAAAACCACTACAAATCTTCACTTTCGCCTCAACAAGAAAGTAATCATATATCCCACCAGCTGCCCTTCTTAGCACATTAACATCCAAAACTCTCTAATTGACAAGCGCATCAATAAACACGTAATCTGAGCACAATCTCGTTTTTTTAAACCATGTATTTCCAATTAATGTATTGTTTCAGCTCACAACTCCATAAGCTCTTCACCATTTCCATTCATAACAATGAATAACCCATCACACAAATTATACTTTCAACTGGAAAAGGCATATAATAGAGTCGATAGAGATACGTTGTATAAGGTTTTAAGAGCATATCGTGAGTGAGGTAAGTTGCTAGAAGCAGTGAAATGTTTTTAACAAGGATGTAAGGCATGTGTACAGTAGAAAGAGAGGAAATTAGTTGGTTCTCAGTGAATGTCGGTTTACGGCAGGGGTGCTTGATGTCTCCATGGTTGTTTAATTTGTTTATGGATGGGGTTGATACAGAGGTGAACGCAAGAGTTTTGGAGAGAGGGGCAAGTATGCAGTCTGTTGGGGATGAAAAGGCTTTGGGAGTGAATCAGCTGTTGTTCGCTAATGATACAGCGCTGATGGCTGAATCGGGTGAGAAACTGCAGAAGCTGGTGATTGAGTTTGGTGAAGTGTGTGAAAGAATAAAGCTGAAAGTAAATGTGTATAAGAGCAAGGTTATTAGGTACAGTAGGGTTGAGGGACAAGTCGTTTGGGAGGTAATTTTGAACAGAGAAAAACTGGAGGAAGTAAAGTGTTTTAGATATCTGGGAGTGGATTTGGCAGCGGATGGAACCATTGAAGCGGAAGTGAATCACAGGGTGGGGGAGGGACGAAAGTTCTGGGAGCGATGAAAATTGTGTGGAAGACGAGAATATTATCTCAGAAAGCAAAAATGGGTATGTTTGAAGGAATAGTGGTTCCAACAATGCTATATGGTTGCGAGGCCCGGGCTAAAGAAAGGTTTGTGCGAAGAGGTTTGGATGTGTTGGAAAGAAGATGTTTCAGGACAATGTGTGGTGTGAGGTTTGATCGAGTAAGTAATGAAAGTGTAAGAGAGATATGTGGTAATGAAAAGAGTGTGGCTGAGAGAGTAGAAGAGGGCATTTTGCAATGGTTTGGCCACATGGAGAGAATGAGCAAGGAAAGATTGACAGAGAGGATATATGTGTCAGAGTTGGAAGGAACGAGGAGAAGTGGGAGACCAAATTGGAGGTGGAAGGATGGGGTGAAAAAGATTTTGAGCGATCGGGACTTGAACATACAGGAGAGTGAAAGGCGTGGAAGGAATAGAGTGAATTGGAACGATGTGGTATACCGGGGTGGACGTGCTGTCAATTGATTGAACTAGGGTATGTGAAGCATCTGGGGTAAACTATGGAAAGTTTTGTGGGGCCTGGATGTGGAAAGAAAGCTGTGGTTTCGGTGCATTGTACATGACAACTAGAGACTGAGGGTGAACGAATGTGGCCTCTGTTGTCTTTTCCTAGCGCTACCTCAACAACACGGGAGACAGCGACATAACATAATGAAAAAAGAAAACAAAAGAATATATATATATATATATATATATATATATATATATATATATATATATATATATATATATATATATATATATATATATATATATATATATATATATATATATATATATATATATATATATATATATATATATATATATATATATATATATATATATATATATATATATATATATATATAGGTATATGAATACGAGTAGAGTGCATATGAATGCGCACCTTCATAGAACATACAAACCTCCAACAGCCAGGATCCAACCCGGGACCCCTATGCCACATGCGGGAATGCTACCACTAGGCTATGGGCCTAGCTGATAGGAAATAACTATTCAAATACTACGTACTCGAACACCCTTCGTCTCACATTGCTGAGCAACGGGTCTACACCGTTCATATGCACTTTGTTCGTGTGCATATATATATATGTATATACATATTTATTTTTATCTATCTTATTTTGCTTTGTCGCTGTCTCCCGCGTTAGCGAGGTAGCGCAAGGAAACAGACGAAAGAAATGGCCCAATCAACCCACATACACATGTAGATACATACACGTCCACACACAACACATACATATACCTATACATCTCAAAGTATACATGTATATACACACAGACATATACATATATACCCATGTACATAATTCATACTGTCTGCCTTTATTCATTCCCATCGCCAACCCGCCACACATGGAATAACAACAACCTCCCCCCCTCATGTGTGCGAGGTAGCGGTAGGAAAAGACAACAAAGGCCACATTCGTTCACTCTCAGTCTCTAGCTGTCAAGTAATAATGCACTGAAACCACAGCTTCCTTTCCACATCCAGGCTCCACAGAACTTTCCATGGTTTACCCCAGACGCTTCACATGCCCTGGTGCAATTCATTGACAGCACGTCGACCCCGGTATACCGCATCGTTCCAATTCACTCTATTCCTTGAACGCCTTTCAACCTCCTGCATGTTCAGGCCCCGATCACTCAAAATCTTTTTCACTCCATCTTTCCACCTCCAATTTGGTCTCCCACTTCTCCTCGTTCCCTCCACTTCTGACACATATATCCTCTTCGATCTTTCCTCACTCATTCTCTCCATGTGACCAAACCATTTCAAAACACCCTCTTCTGTTCTCTCAACCACACTTTTTTATTACCACACATCTCTCTTACCCTTCCATTGCTTACTCGATCAAAACACCTCACACCACATATTGTCCGCAAACATCTCATTTCCAGCACATCCACCCTCCTGCGCACAACTCTATCCATAGCCCACGCCTCGCAACCATATAACATTGTTGGAACCACTATATATATATATATATATATATATATATATATATATATATATATATGAAATTGAGTGGGAGATGTATAAAAGAAAGAGACAGGAGGTCAAGAGAAAGGTGCAAGAGGTGAAAAAAAGGGCAAATGAGAGTTGGGGTGAGAGAGTATCATTAAATTTTAGGGAGAATAAAAAGATGTTCTGGAAGGTGGTAAATAAAGTGCGTAAGACAAGGGAGCAAATGGGAACTTCAGTGAAGGGCGCAAATGGGGAGGTGATAACAAGTAGTGGTGATGTGAGAAGGAGATGGAGTGAGTATTTTGAAGGTTTGTTGAATGTATTTGATGATAGAGTGGCAGATATAGGGTGTTTTGGTCGAGGTGGTGTACAAAGTGAGAGGGTTAGGGAAAATGATTTGGTAAACAGAGAAGAGGTAGTAAAAGCTTTGCGGAAGATGAAAGCCGGCAAGGCAGCAGGTTTGGATGGTATTGCAGTGGAATTTATTAAAAAAGGGGGTGACTGTATTGTTGACTGGTTGGTAAGGTTATTTAATGTATGTATGACTCATGGTGAGGTGCCTGAGCATTGGCGGAATGCGTGCATAGTGCCATTGTACAAAGGCAAAGGGGATAAGAGTGAGTGCTCAAATTACAGAGGTATAAGTTTGTTGAGTATTCCTGGTAAATTATATGGGAGGATATTGATTGAGAGGGTGAAGGCATGTACAGAGCATCAGATTGGGGAAGAGCAGTGTGGTTTCAGAAGTGGTAGAGGATGTGCGGATCAGGTGTTTGCTTTAAAGAATGTATGTGAGAAATACTTAGAAAAGCAAATGGATTTGTATGTAGCATTTATGGATCTGGAGAAGGCATATGATAGAGTTGATAGAGATGCTCTGTGGAAGGAATTAAGAATATATGGTGTGGGAGGCAAGTTGTTAGAAGCAGTGAAAAGTTTTTATCGAGGATGTAAGGCATGTGTACGTGTAGGAAGAGAGGAAAGTGATTGGTTCTCAGTGAATGTAGGTTTAAGGCAGGGGTGTGTGATGTCTCCATGGTTGTTTAATTTGTTTATGGATGGGGTTGTTAGGGAGGTGAATGCAAGAGTTTTGGAAAGAGGGGCAAGTATGAAGTCTGTTGGGGATGAGAGAGCTTGGGAAGTGAGTCAGTTGTTGTTCGCTGATGATACAGCGCTGGTGGCGGATTCATGTGAGAAACTGCAGAAGCTGGTGACGGAGTTTGGTAAAGTGTGTGGAAGAAGAAAGTTAAGAGTAAATGTGAATAAGAGCAAGGTTATTAGGTACAGTAGGGTTGAGGGTCAAGCCAATTGGGAGGTGAGTTTGAATGGAGAAAAACTGGAGGAAGTGAAGTGTTTTAGATATCTGGGAGTGGATCTGTCAGCGGATGGAACCATGGAAGCGGAAGTGGATCATAGGGTGGGGGAGGGGGCGAAAATTTTGGGAGCCTTGAAAAATGTGGGGAAGTCGAGAACATTATCCCGGAAAGCAAAAATGGGTATGTTTGAAGGAATAGTGGTTCCAACAATGTTGTATGGTTGCGAGGCGTGGGCTATGGATAGAGTTGTGCGCAGGAGGATGGATGTGCTGGAAATGAGATGTTTGAGGACAATGTGTGGTGTGAGGTGGTTTGATCGAGTAAGTAACGTAAGGGTAAGAGAGATGTGTGGAAATAAAAAGAGCGTGGTTGAGAGAGCAGAAGAGGGTGTTTTGAAATGGTTTGGGCACATGGAGAGAATGAGTGAGGAAAGATTGACCAAGAGGATATATGTGTCGGAGGTGGAGGGAACGAGGAGAAGAGGGAGACCAAATTGGAGGTGGAAAGATGGAGTGAAAAAGATTTTGTGTGATCGGGGCCTGAACATGCAGGAGGGTGAAAGGAGGGCAAGGAATAGAGTGAATTGGAGCGATGTGGTATACCGGGGTTGACGTGCTGTCAGTGGATTGAATCAAGGCATGTGAAGCGTCTGGGGTAAACCATGGAAAGCTGTGTAGGTATGTATATTTGCGTGTGTGGACGTATGTATATACATGTGTATGGGGGTGGGTTGTGCCATTTCTTTCGTCTGTTTCCTTGCGCTACCTCGCAAACGCAGGAGACAGCGGCAAAAAAAAAAATATATATATATATATATATATATATATATATATATATATATATATATATATATATATATATATATATAAATATATATATATATATATATATATATATATATATATATATATATATATATATATATATATATATATATATATATATATATATTCATACTATTCGCCATTTCCCGCGTCAGCAAGGTAGCGTTAAGAACAGAGGACTGAGCCTTTGAGGGAATATCCTCTCTTGGCCCCCTCCTCTGTTCCTTCATTAGGAAAACTAAAAACGAGAGGGGAGAATTTCCAGCCCCCAGCTACCTTCCCTTTTAGTCACCTTCTACGACACGCAGGGAATACGTGGGAAGTATTCTTTCTCCTCTATCCCCTATATATATATATATATATATATATATATATATATATATATATATATATATATATATATATATATATATTCGTTGCTCACCATTGTGAGACGAAGGGTATTCGAGTACTTAGTATTTCGAATAGTTGTTTCCTATTATACAGTCCCTTAGCCTAGCGGTTAACATGCCTGCCTCTTGCACAAGGGGTCCCAGGTTCGATCCTGGCTGTTGGAGCTTTGTATGTTCAATGAAGGTGCGCGTTCATATACACTTTATTCGTATTCATATAACTCCGCGTTGTACAGTCAGGTTCGGTAAAACGCTATCAGCTGGCTATGTGTTCTGTTCGGAAACAATCGATAGACCCCGTTGCTCACCATTGTGAGACGAAGGGTATTCGAGTACTTAGTATCTCGAATAGTTGTTTCCTATTATATAGTCCCTTAGCCTAGCGGTCAGAATGCCTGCCTCTTGCACAAGGGGTCCCAGGTTCGATCCTGGCTGTTGGAGCTTTGTATGTTCAATGAAGGTGCGCGTTCATATACACTTTATTCGTATATATATATATATATATATATATATATATATATATATATATATATATATATATAATTGTGAAACTGGAAAAGAATGTAGCTAGACATTGAAGCTTATTCTTTCACTGAAATGTGAACAAATGGAGCATTTTTTTCAAAGTGATAGTGATGGAAAGCAAAAAGGTGTTTTTCATGAATGTACTGGAAAACTTGAGGTCCAGATAAACTTTTGGTCTGTCAAGACTTTATTATTTCGGATGACCAACTACCTACCCTCATGTATCCTAGATATGGTTGTACTTTGTGTAGTGAAGACAATTGAGAAACATCATAAGCCAATATTCCAGTTTCATGATAAGAGAAGTGGACCAGGCAGTATGATACAGTGGTTCAATTGATGAAAACTACTATTGACGTTTGTGTAAATAAATTATACATTTCCCTTTTCCATAGCCAGAGGTTGAACCATTATGTGACATTCATTTTTCATTTCATTTCTTACATTTTTCATATATATATATATATATATATATATATATATATATATATATATATATATATATATATATATATATATATATATATATATATATATATATATATATATATATATATATATATATATATTTATATATATATATATATATATATATATATATATATATATATATATATATATATATATATATATATATATATATATATATATATATATATTTTTTTTTTTATACCTCGTCGCTGTCTCCCGCGTTTGCGAGGTAGCGCAAGGAAACAGACGAAAGAAATGGCCCAACCCCCCCCTATACACATGTACATAAACACGTCCACACACGCAAATATACATACCTACACAGCTTTCCATGGTTTACCCCGGACGCTTCACATGACTTGATTCAATCCACTGACAGCACGTCAACCCCTGTATACCACATCGCTCCAATTCACTCTATTCCTTGCCCTCCTTTCACCCTCCTGCATGTTCAGGCCCCGATCACACAAAATCCTTTTCACTCCATCTTTCCACCTCCAATTTGGTCTCCCTCTTCTCCTCGTTCCCTCCACCTCCGACACATATATCCTCTTGGTCAATCTTTCCTCACTCATTCTCTCCATGTGCCCAAACCATTTCAAAACACCCTCTTCTGCTCTCTCAACCACGCCCTTTTTATTTCCACACATCTCTCTTACCCTTACGTTACTTACTCGATCAAACCACCTCACACCACACATTGTCCTCAAACATCTCATTTCCAGCACATCCATCCTCCTGCGCACAACTCTATCCATAGCCCACGCCTCGCAACCATACAACATTGTTGGAACCACTATTCCTTCAAACATACCCATTTTTGCTTTCCGGGATAATGTTCTCGACTTCCCCACATTTTTCAAGGCTCCCAAAATTTTCGCCCCCTCCCCCACCCTATGATCCACTTCCGCTTCCATGGTTCCATCCGCTGACAGATCCACTCCCAGATATCTAAAACACTTCACTTCCTCCAATTTTTCTCCATTCAAACTCACCTCCCAATTGGCTTGACCCTCAACCCTACTGTACCTAATAACCTTGCTCTTATTCACATTTACTCTCAACTTTCTTCTTCCACACACTTTACCAAACTCCGTCACCAGCTTCTGCAGTTTCTCACATGAATCCGCCACCAGCGCTGTATCATCAGCGAACAACAACTGACTCACTTCCCAAGCTCTCTCATCCCCAACAGACTTCATACTTGCCCCTCTTTCCAAGACTCTTGCATTTACCTTCCTAACAACCCCATCCATAAACAAATTAAACAACCATGGAGACATCACACACCCCTGCCTTAAACCTACATTCACTGAGAACCAATCACTTTCCTCTCTTCCTACACGTACACATGCCTTACATCCTCGATAAAAACTTTTCACTGCTTCTAACAACTTGCCTCCCACACCATATATTCTTAATACCTTCCACAGAGCATCTCTATCAACTCTGTCATATGCCTTCTCCAGATCCATAAATGCTACATACAAATCCATTTGCTTTTCTAAGTATTTCTCACATACATTCTTCAAAGCAAACACCTGATCCACACATATATATATTTATATATATATATATATATATATACATTATATATATATATATATATATATATATATATATATATATATATATATATATATATATATATATATATATATATATATATATATATATATATATATACATATATATATTTATAATGTATATATATATATATATATATATATATATATATATATATATATATATATATATATATATATATATATATATGTATATATATATATATATATATATATATATATATATATATATATATATATATATATATATATATATATATATATATATATATATATATACATATATATATATATATATATTTTTTTTTTTTTTTTTTTTTTTTATACTTTGTCGCTGTCTCCCGCGTTTGCGAGGTAGCGCAAGGAAACAGACGAAAGAAATGGCCTAACCCCCCCCCCCCCCACCATACACATGTACATACACACGTCCACACACGCAAATATACATACCTACACAGCTTTCCATGGTTTACCCCAGACGCTTCACATGCCTTGCTTCAATCCACTGACAGCACGTCAACCCCTGTATACCACATGACTCCAATTCACTCTATTTCTTGCCCTCCTTTCACCCTCCTGCATGTTCAGGCCCCGATCACACAAAATCTTTTTCACTCCATCTTTCCACCTCCAATTTGGTCTCCCTCTTCTCCTCGTTCCCTCCACCTCCGACACATATAACCTCTTGGTCAATCTCTCCTCACTCATTCTCTCCATGTGCCCAAACCATTTCAAAACACCCTCTTCTGCTCTCTCAACCACGCTCTTTTTATTTCCACACATCTCTCTTACCCTTACGTTACTTACTCGATCAAACCACCTCACACCACACATTGTCCTCAAACATCTCATTTCCAGCACATCCATCCTCCTGCGCACATCTCTATCCATAGCCCACGCCTCGCAACCATACAACATTGTTGGAACCACTATTCCCTCAAACATACCCATTTTTGCTTTCCGAGATAGTGTTCTCGACTTCCACACATTTTTCAAGGCTCCCAAAATTTTCGCCCCCTCCCCCACCCTATGATCCACTTCCGCTTCCATGGTTCCATCCGCTGACAGATCCACTCCCAGATATCTAAAACACTTCACTTCCTCCAGTTTTTCTCCATTCAAACTCACCTCCCAATTGACTTGACCCTCACCCCTACTGTACCTAATAACCTTGCTCTTATTCACATTTACTCTCAACTTTCTTCTTCCACACACTTTACCAAACTCAGTCACCAGCTTCTGCAGTTTCTCACATGAATCAGCCACCAGCGCTGTATCATCAGCGAACAACAACTGACTCACTTCCCAAGCTCTCTCATCCCCAACAGACTTCATACTTGCCCCTCTTTCCAGGACTCTTGCATTTACCTCCCTTACAACCCCATCCATAAACAAATTAAACAACCATGGAGACATCACACACCCCTGCCGCAAACCTACATTCACTGAGAACCAATCACTTTCCTCTCTTCCTACACGTACACATGCCTTACATCCTCGATAAAAACTTTTCACTGCTTCTAACAACTTGCCTCCCACACCATATATTCTTAATACCTTCCACAGAGCATCTCTATCAACTCTATCATATGCCTTCTCCAGATCCATAAATGCTACATACAAATCCATTTGCTTTTCTAAGTATTTCTCACATACATTCTTCAAAGCAAACACCTGATCCACACATCCTCTACCACTTCTGAAACCGCACTGCTCTTCCCCAATCTGATGCTCTGTACATGCCTTCACCCTCTCAATCAATACCCTCCCATATAATTTACCAGGAATACTCAACAAACTTATACCTCTGTAATTTGAGCACTCGCTCTTATCCCCTTTGCCTTTGTACAATGGCACTATGCACGCATTCCGCCAATCCTCAGGCACCTCACCATGAGTCATACATACATTAAATAACCTTACCAACCAGTCAACAATACAGTCACCCCCTTTCTTAATAAATTCCACTGCAATACCATCCAAACCTGCTGCCTTGCCGGCTTTCATCTTCCGCAAAGCTTTTACTACCTCTTCTCTGTTTACCAAATCATTTTCCCTAACCCTCTCACTTTGCACACCACCTCGACCAAAACACCCTATATCTGCCACTCTGTCATCAGACACATTCAACAAACCTTCAAAATACTCATTCCATCTCCTTCTCACATCACCGCTACTTGTTATCACCTCCCCATTTACGCCCTTCACTGAAGTTCCCATTTGCTCCCTTGTCTTACGCACCCTATTTACCTCCTTCCAGAACATCTTTTTATTTTCCCTAAAATTTACCGATAGTCTCTCACCCCAACTCTCATTTGCCCTTATTTTCACCTCTTGCACCTTTCTCTTGACCTCCTGTCTCTTTCTTTTATACTTCTCCCACTCAATTGCATTTTTTCCCTGCAAAAATCGTCCAAATGCCTCTCTCTTCTCTTTCACTAATACTCTTACTTCTTCATCCCACCACTCACTACCCTTTCTAAACAGCCCACCTCCCACTCTTCTCATGCCACAAGCATCTTTTGCGCAATCCATCACTGATTCCCTAAATACATCCCATTCCTCCCCCACTCCCCTTACTTCCATTGTTCTCACCTTTTTCCATTCTGTACACAGTCTCTCCTGGTACTTCCCCACACAGGTCTCCTTCCCAAGCTCACTTACTCTCACCACCTTCTTCACCCCAACATTCACTTCTCTTTTCTGAAAACCCATACTAATCTTCACCTTAGCCTCCACAAGATAATGATCAGACATCCCTCCAGTTGCACCTCTCAGCACATTAACATCCAAAAGTCTCTCTTTCGCACGCCTGTCAATTAACACGTAATCCAATAACGCTCTCTGGCCATCTCTCCTACTTACATAAGTATACTTATGTATATCTCGCTTTTTAAACCAGGTATTCCCAATCATCAGTCCTTTTTCAGCACATAAATCTACAAGCTCTTCACCATTTCCATTTACAACACTGAACACCCCATGCATACCAATTATTCCCTCAACTGCCACATTACTCACCTTTGCATTCAAATCACCCATCACTATATATATATATATATATATATATATATATATATATATATATATATATATATATATATATATAAAAAAAAAATCTATATATATATATATATATATATATATATATATATATATATATATATATTTATATATATATATATATATATATATATATTTCTTTCGTCTGTTTCCTTGCGCTACCTCGCAAACGCGGGAGACAGCGACAAAGTATAAAAAAAAAAAAAAAAAAAAAAAAATATATATATATATATATATATATATATATATATATATATATATATATATATATATATATATATATATATATATATATATATATATATGTATTTGGGAGACCAAATTGGAGGTGGAAAAATGGAGTGAAAAAGATTTTGTGTGATCGGGTCCTGAACATGCAGGAGGGTGAAAGGAGGGCAAGGAATAGAGTGAATTGGAGCGATGTGGTATACCGGGGTTGACGTGCTGTCAGTGGATTGAATCAAGGAATGTGAAGCGTCTGGGGTAAACCATGGAAAGCTGTGTAGGTATGTATATTTGCGTGTGTGGACGTATGTATATACATGTGTATGGGGGGGGGTTGGGCCATTTCTTTCGTCTGTTTCCTTGCGCTACCTCGCAAACGCGGGAGACAGCGACAAAGTATGAAAAAAAAAAAAAAAAAAAAAAATATATATATATATATATATATATATATATATATATATATATATAGATTTTTTTTTTTTTTTTTTTAAACTATTCGCCATTTCCCGCGTTAGCGAGGTAGCGCTAAGAACAGAGGACTGGGCCTTTTTTGGAATATCCTCAACTGGCCCCCTCTGTTCCTTCTTTTGGAAAATTTAAAAAAAAAAACGAGAGGGGAGGATTTCCAGCCCCCCGCTCCCTCCCCTTTTAGTCGCCTTCTACGACACGCAGGGAATACGTGGGAAGTATTCTTAATCCCCTATCCCCAGGGATAATATATATAGATATATGTATATATATATATATATATATATATATATATATATATATATATATATATATATATATATATATATATATATATATATATATATACATATATATATATATATATATATATATATATATATATATATATATATATATATATATATATATATATATATATATATATATATATATATATATATATTGTCCCTGGCGATAGGGGAGAAAGAATACTTCCCACGTATTCCTCACGTGTCGTAGAAGGCGACTAGAGGGGACGGGAGCGGGGGGCCAGAAATCCTCCCCTCCTTGTATTTTAACCTTCTAAAATGGGAAACAGAAGAAGGAGTCACGCGGGGAGTGCTCATCCTCCTCGTAGGCTCAGATTCGGGTGTCTAAATGTGTGTGGTTGTAACCAAGAGGTGAAAAAACGAGAGATAGGTAGTATGTTTGAGGAAAAGAACATGGATGTTTTGGCTCTGAGTGAAACGAAGCTTAAGGGTAAAGGGGAAGAGTGGTTTGGGAATGTCTTGGAGTAAAGTCAGGGGTTAGTGAGAGGACAAGAGCAAGGGAAGGAGTAGCACTACTCCTGAATCAGGAGTTGTGGGAGAATATGATAGAATGTAAGAAAGAAAATTCTAGATTGATATGGATAAAACTGAAAGTTGATGGAGAGAGATGGGTGATTATTGGTGCATATGCACCTGGGCATGAGGAGAAAGATCATGAGAGGCGAGTGTTTTGGGAGCAGCTGAATGCAAAGGTGAGTAATGTGGCAGTTGAGGGAATAATTGGTATACATGAGGTGTTCAGTGTTGTAAATGGAAATGGTTAAGAGCTTCTAGATTTATGTGCTAAAAAAAGGACCGGTGATTGGGAATACCTGGCTTAAAAAGCGAGATATACATAAGTATACGTATGTAAGTAGTAGAGATGGCCAGAGAGCGTTATTGGATTACGTGTTGATTGACAGGCGCGCGAAAAAGAGACTTTTGGATGTTAATGTGCTGAGAGGTGCAACTGGATGGATGTCTGATCATTATCTTGTGGAGGCGAAGGTGAAGATTTGTATGGGTTTCCGGAAAAGAAGAGAGAATGTTGGGGTGAAGAGGGTGGTGAGAGTAAGTGACCTTGGGAAGGAGACTTGTGTGAGGAAGTATCAGGAGAGACTGAGTACAGAATGGAAAAAGGTGAGAACAAAGGTGGTAAGGGGAGTGGGGGAAGAATGGGGTGTAATTAGGGAAGCAGTGATGGCTTGCGCAAAAGATGCTTATGGCATGAGAAGCGTGGGAGGTGGGTTGATTAGAAAGGGTAGTGATTGGTGGGGTGAAGAAGTAAGATTATTAGTGAAAGAGAAGAGAGAGGCATTTGGACGATTTTTGCAGGGAAAAAATGCAAATGAGTGGGAGATGTATAAAAGAAAGAGGCAGGAGGTCAAGACAAAGGTGCAAGAGGTGAAAAAGAGGGCAAATGAGAGTTGGGGTGAGAGAGTATCATTAAATTTTAGGGAGAATAAAAAGATGTTCTGGAAGAAGGTAACTAAAGTGCGCAAGACAAGGGAGCAAATGGGAACTACAGTGAAGGGGGCTAATGGGGAGGTGATGACAAGTAGTGGTGATGTGAGAAGGAGATGGATTGAGCACATTGAAGGTTTGTTGAATGTGTTTGATGATAGAGAGGCAAATATAATCTTGGTCGAGGTGGTGTGCAAAGTGAGAGGGTTAGGGAAAATGATTTGGTAAACAAAGAAGTAGTAAAAGATTTGCGGAAGATGAAAGCCGGCAAGGCAGTGGGTTTGGATGGTATTGCAGTGGAATTTAGTAAAAAAGTGGGTGACTGTATTGTTGACTCGTTGGTAAGGTTATTTAATATATGTATGATTCATGGTGAGGTGCCTGAGGATTGGCGGAATGCGTGCATAGTGCCATTGTACAAAGGCAAAGGAGATAAGAGTGAGGGCTCAAATTACAGAGGTATAAGTTTGTTAAGTATTCCTGGTAAATTATATGGGACGGTACTGATTGAGAGGGTGAAGGCATGTACAGAGCATCAGATTGGGGAAGAGGAGTGTGATTTCAGAAGTGGTAGAGGATGTGTGGATCAAGTGTTTGCTTTGGAGATCAAGTGTTTGCTTTGGCATATGATAGAGTTGATAGAGATGCTCTGTGGAAGGTACAAAGAATATAGGGTGTGGGAGGCAAGTTGTTAGAAGCAGCGAAAAGTTTTTATCGAGGATGTAAGGCATGTGTACATGTAGGAAGAGAGGAAAGTGATTGGTTTTCAGTGAATGTAGGTTTGCGGCAGGGGTGTGTGATGTCTCCATGGTTGTTTAATTTGTTTATGCATGGGGTTGTTAGGGAGGTGAATGCAAGAGTTTTGCAAAGAGGGGCAAGTAAGAAGTCTGTTGGGGATGAGAGATCTTGGGAAGTGAGTCAGTTGTTGTTCGCTGATGATACAGCGCTGGTGGCTGATTCATGTGAGAAACTGCAGAAGCTAGTGAATGAGTTTGGTAAAGTGTGTGAAAGAAGAATGTTAAGAGTAAATGTGAATAAGAGCAAGGTTATTAGGTATAGTAGGGTTGAGGGTCAAGTCAATTGGGGAGGTAAGTTTGAATGGAGAATGACTGGAGGAAGTAAAGTGTTTTAGATATCTGGGAGTGGATCTGGCAGCGGATGGAACCATGGAAGTGGAAGTGAATTATAGGGTGGGGGAGGGGGCGAGAATCCTAGGAGCCTTGAAGAATGTGTGGAAGTCGAGAACTGTATCTCCGAAAGCAAAAATGGGTATGTTTGAAGGAATAGTGGTTCCAACAATGTTATATGGTTGCGAGGCGTGGGCTATGGATAGAGTTGTTCGCAGGAGGATGGATGTGCTGGAAATGAGATGTTTGAGGACAATATGTGGTGTGAGGTGGTTTGATCGAGTAAGTAATGTAAGGGTAAGAGAGATGTGTGGAAATAAAAAGAGTGTGGTTGAGAGAGCAAACGAGGGTGTTTTGAAATGGTTTGGCCACATGGAGAGACTGAGTGAGGAAAGATTGACCAGGAGGATATATGTGTCGTAGGTGGAGGGAACGAGGAGAATGGGGAGACCAAATTGGAGGTGGAAAGATGGAGTGAAAAAGATTTAAAGTGATCGGGGCCTGAACATACAGGAAGGTGAAAGGCGGGCAAGGAATAGAGTGAATTGGATCGATGTGGTATACCGAGGTCGACGTGCTGTCAGTGGATTGAATCAGGGCATGTGAAGCGTCTGGGGTAAACCATGGAAAGTTCTGTGGGGCCTGGATGTGGAAAGGGAGCTGTGGTTTCGGGCATTATTGCATGACAGCTAGAGACTGAGTGTAAACGAATGGAGACTTTGTTGTCTTTTCCTAGCGAATCCTCGCACACATGAGGGGGAGGGGGATGTTATTCCATGTGTGGCGAGGTGGCGAAGGGAATGAATAAAGGCAGACATTTTAATTGTGTGCACGTGTATACATGCATGTGTCTGTGTGTGTATATATATGTGTACATTGAGATGTATGGGTATGTATATTTGCGTGTGTGGACGTGTATGTATATACAAGTGTATGGGGGTGGGTTGGGCGATTTCTTTCGTCTGTTTCCTTGCGCTACCTCGCAAACGCGGGAGACAGCGACAAAGCAAATAAATAAATAAATGAAATATATAAATTGGAAAGGATCGCAATTTTGCGCATGATCAAGATATTCCTATGAGTCCACAGGGAAAATGAAACACGAAAAGTTCCCAAGCGCACTTTCGTGTAATAATCACATCATCAGGTGAGACACAAGAGAGAAATATCACAGTCAGTTGATATACATCGAGGAGACGAAGCTAGGACGCCATTTGGTAAACATGTGATTGTCCAAAACATACAACGAGCGTTCATAAACTTATCATTTTACAAAACTTATCAACAATAAAGTTATCTAATTTGTATAGACCATCACTAATATTAAGATTATAATTCTTTTTGTATCTAATGATAGAAGATTCAATGATATTTCTCTTGGTAATAGAGTTAATAGAGTTAATAACTGATATGGCATTACTCCAGTCAGTACAATGATCATAGTTTTTAACATGATTAAACAAGGCATTTGATTCTTGTCCCGTTCTTATACTAAAATCATGTTGCTTAAGTCTAACAGAAAGATACTTACCAGTCTGACCAACATAAAATTTATCACAGTTTCCACAAGGTACTTTATAGATGCAACCAAGAGAATTTTTTGGTGAATTCCTGATTAAGATATTCTTTATAGTTTTAATGTTGATAAAGGCAACATCTACATTAAAGGATTTAAGCAACATGGGAAGCAAAGTGAAATTATTATAAAAAGGGAGAACTAAAAGATTCTTGGTGTCAATGGGAGGTTTGGGCTCAACTCTATAAAATGATTTCTTTGCTACCTTAAGGGATTTATCAATGAAAGATCTAGGGTACTTTAACTTAGATCCAATAGAATATATCTTCTCAAACTCATCATCAATAAACTCTGGACTGCAAATACGTAATGCCCTAAGGAACATAGATTGAAATGACGATAATCTAACTCTGTCATGTTGAGATGAGTAATAATGGATATATGATCATACATTGGTAGGTTTTCTGTATATGCTAAACTTAAACTTATTTCCTTGTTTATAGATCATGCAATCTGAAAATGGTAACATACCATTATTTTCATTTTCTACAGTAAATTTGATGGAAGGTACTAAATTGTTAAGTAAGGGGAGAAATATTTGTAAATTTTCATTTGTTGGCAAAACACAAAGAACATCATCTACATACCTAAACCAAATTGCATTAGAATCAGCTTTGCAGAAGATGAAAGCCGACAAGGCAGCAGGTTTGGATAGTATTGCAGTGGAATTTATTAAAAAAAGGGGGTGACTGTGTTGTTCACTGGTTGGTAAGTTTATTTAATATATGTATGATTCATGGTGAGGTACCTGAGGATTGACGGAATGCTTCCATAGTGCAATTGTATAAAGGCAAAGGGGATAAGAGTGAGTGCTCAAAGTACAGAGGTATAAGGTTGTTGAGTATTCCTGGTAAATTATATGGGAGGGTATTGATTGAGAGGGTGAAGGCATGTACAGAGCATCAGATTGGGGAAGAGCAGTGTGGTTTCAGAAGTGGTAGAGGATGTGTGGATCAGGTGTTTGCTTTGAGGATTGTATGTGAAAAACACTTAGAAAAGCAAATGGATTTGTATGTAGCATTTATGGATCTGGAGAAGGCATAAAATAGAGTTGATAGAGATGCTCTGTGGAAGGTATTAAGAATATATGGTGTGGGAGGCAATTTGTTAGAAGCAGTGAAAACTTTTTATCGAGGATGTAAGGCATGTGTACGTGTAGGAAGAGGAAAGTGATTGGTTCTCAGCGAATGTAGGTTTAAGGCAGGGGTGTTTGATGTCTCCATGGTTGTTTAATTTATTTATGGATTGGGTTGTTAGGGAGGTGAATGCAAGAGTTTTGGAAAGAGGGGAAAGTATGAAGTCTGTTGTGGATGAGAGAGCTTGGGAAGTGAGTCAGTTGTTGTTCGCTGATGGTACAGCGCTGGTGGCTGATTCATGTGAGAAACTACATAAGCTAGTTACTGAGTTTGGTAAAGTGTGTGAAAGAGGAAAATTAAGAGTAAATGTGAAAAAGAGCAAGGTTATTAGGTACAGTAGGGTTGAGGGTCAAGTCAGCTGGGAGGTAAGTTTGAATGGAGAAAAACTGGAGGAGTTAAATTCTTTTAGATATCTGGGAGTGGACCTGGCAGCGGATGGAACCATGGAAGGGAAAGTGAATCATAGGGTGGGGGAGGGGGCGAAAATTCTGGGAGCCTTGAAGAATGTTTGGAAGTCGAGAACATTATCTCTGAGAGCAAAAATGGGTATGTTTGAATGAATAGTAGTTCCAACAATGTTGTATGGTTGCGAGGCGTGGGCTATGGATAGAGTTGTGCGCAGGAGGGTGGGTGTGCTGGAAATGACATGTTTGAAAACAATATGTAGTGTGAGGTGGTTTAATCGAGTAAGTAGTATAAGGGTGAGAGAGATGTGTGGAAATGAAAAGAGTGTGGCTGAGAGAGCAGAAGAGTGTGTTTTGAAATGGTTTGGTCACATGGAGAGAATGAGTGAGGAAAGATTGACCAAGAGGATATATGTGTCAGAGATGGAGGGCGAGGCGAGGTGGGAGACCAAATTGGAGGTGGAAAGATGAAATGAAAAAGATTTAGAGTGATCGGGGCCTGAACATGCAGGAGGGTGAAAGGCTGGTAAGGAATAGAGTCAATTGGAACGATGTGGTATATCGGGGTCGACGTGCTGTCAATGCATTGAACCAAGGCATATGAAGCGTCTGGGGTAAACCTTGGAAAGTTGTGTGGGGCCTGGATGTGGAAAGGGAGCTGTGGTTTCGGCGCATTATTACATGACAGCTAGAGACTGAGTGTGAACGAATGGGCCTATGTTGTCTTTTCCTAGCGCTACCTCGCACACATGTGGGGGGAGGGGGTTCTTATTCCATGTGTAGCCAGGTGGCGATGGGAATAAATAATCCATTGACAGCACGTCGACCCGGTATACCACATTATTCCAATTCACTCTATTCCTTGCCCGCCTTTCACCCTCCTGCATGTTCAGGCCCCGATCACTCAAAATCTTTTTTACTCCATCTTTCCACCTCCAATTTGGTCTCCCACTTCTCCTCGTTCCCTCCACCTCTGACACATATATCCTCTTGGTCATACTTTCCTTATTCATTCTCTCCATGTGACCAAACCATTTCAAAACACCCTCTTCTGCTCTCTAAACCACACTCTTTTTATTTCCATACATCTCTCTTACCCTTACATTACTTACTCGATCAAACCACCTCACACCACATATTGTCCTCAAACATCTCATTTCCATCATATCCACCCTCCTGCGCACAACTCTATCCATAGCCCACGCCTCGCAACCATACAATATTGTTGGAACCACTATTCCTTCAAACATACCCATTTTTGCTTTCCGAGATAATGTTCTCGACTTCCAAACATTCTTCAAGGCTCCCAGAATTTTCGCCCCCTCCCCACCCTATGATCCACTTCCGCTTCCATGGTTCCATACGGTGCCAGATCCGCTCCCAGATATCTAAAACACTTCACTTCCTCCAACTTTTCTCTATTCAAACTTACCTCCCAATTGACTTGACCCTCAACCCTAGTGTACCTAATAACCTTGCTCTTATTCACATTTACTCTTAACTTTCTTCTTTCACACACTTTACCAAACACAGTCGCCATCTTCTGCAGTTTCTTACATGAATCAACCACCAGCGCTGTATCATCAGCGAACAACAACTGACTCACTTCCCAAGCTCTCTCATCCAGAACAGACTGCATACTTGCCCCTCTTTCCAAAACTCTTGCATTCACCTCCCTAACAACCCCATCCATAAACAAATTAAACAACCATGGAGACATCACACACCCCTGCCGCAAACCTACATTCAATGAGAACCAATCCCTTTCCTCTCTTCCTACACGTACACATGCCTTACATCCTCGATAAAAACTTTTCACTGCTTCTAACAACTTGCCTCCCTCACCATATATTCTTAAAACCTTCCACAGAGCATCTCTATCAACTCTATCATATGCCTTCTCCAGATCCATAAATGCTACATACAAATCCATTTGTTTTTCTAAGTATTTCTCACATACATTCATCAAAGCAAACACCTGATCCACACATCCTCTACCACTTCTGAAACCACAATGCTCTTCCCCAATCTGATGCTCTGTACACGCCTTCACCCTCTCAATCAATACCCTCCCATATAATTTACCAGGAATACTCAACAAACTTATACGTCTGTAATTTGAGCACTCACTCTTATCCCCTTTGCCTTTGTACAATGGCACTATGCAAGCATTCCGCCAATCCTCAGGCACCTCACCATAAATCATACATACATTAAATAACCTTACCAACAAGTCAACAATACAGTCACCCCCTTTTTTTTGATAAATTCCACTGCAATATCATGCAAACCTGCTGCTTTGCCGGCTTTCATCATCCGTAAAGCTTTTACTACCTCTTCTCTATTTAACAAATCATTTTCCCTAACCCTCTCACTTTGCACACCACCTCGACCAAGGCACCCTACATCTGCCACTCTATCATCAAACACATTCAACAAACCGTCAAAATACTCACTCCATCTCCTTCTCACAACACCACTACTTGTTATCACCTCCCCATTTGCCCCCTTCACTGAAGTTCCCATTTGCTCCCTTGTCTTACGCACTTTATTTACCTCCTTCCAAAACATCCAATTATATATATATATATATATCATATATATATATATATATATATATATATATATATATATATATATATATATATATATATATATATATATACATATATATATATATATAAATATATATATATATATATATATATATATATATATATATATATATATATATATATATATATATATATATATATATATATATATATATATATATATATATATATATATATATATATATATATATATATATATATATATATATATATATATATATATATATATATATATATATATATATATATGTATATATATATATATATATATATATATATATATATATATATATATATATATATATATATACTATATATATATATATAAATATATATATATATATATATATATATATATATATATATATATATATATATATATATATATATATATATATATATATATATATATATATATATATATATATATATATATATATATATATATATATATTATATATATATATATATATATATATATATATATATATATATATATATATATATATATATATATATATATATATATATATATATATATATATATATATATGGTTGTTGACAGTAGGACAGCCACTACAGATGTACAATTATAGTGCTCATAATCCATTTAGTTTTTCTTGCTGTCATTTCTCGACTTTATTAGCATGTAGGATAGGGGATTAAGAATACTTCCCACGTATTCCCTGCGTGTCGTAGAAGGCGACTAAAAGGGGAGGGAGCGGGGGGCTGGAAATCCTCCCCTCTCGTTTTTTTTTTTTTTTTTTTTCCAAAAGAAGGAAGAGGGGGGGCCAGGTGAGGATATTCCAAAAAAGGCCCAGTCCTCTGTTCTTAACGCTACCTCGCTAACGCGGGAAATGGCGAATAGTTTAAAAAAAAAAAAGAATATATATATATATATATATATATATATATATATATATATATATATATATATATATATATATATATATATATATATATATATATATATATATATATATATGTATATATAAATATATATATATATATATATATATATATATATATATATATATATATATATATATATATATATATATATATATATATATATATATATATATGTATATATAAATATATATATATATATATATATATATATATATATATATATATATATATATATATATATATATATATATATATATATATATATATATATATATATATATTATCCCTGGGGATAGGGGAGAAAGAATACTTCCCACGTATTCCCTGCGTGTCGTAGAAGGCGACTAAAAGGGAAGGGAGCGGGGGGCTGGAAATCCTCCCCTCTCGTTTTTTTTTTTTAATTTTCCAAAAGAAGGAACAGAGAAGAAGTCCAGGTGAGGATATTCCCTCAAAGGCCCAGTCCTCTGTTCTTAACGCTACCTCGCTATCGCGGGAAATAGCGAATAGTATGAAAAAAAAAAAAAAAATATATATATATATATATATATATATATATCTTTTTTTTTTTTGCCGCTGTCTCCCGCGTTTGCGAGGTAGCGCAAGGAAACAGACGAAAGAAATGGCCCAACCCACCCCCATACACATGTTTATACATACGTCCACACACACAAATATACATACCTACACAGCTTTCCATGGTTTACCCCAGACGCTTCACATGCCCTGATTCAATCCACTGACAGCACGTCAACCCCGGTAAACCACATCGATCCAATTCACTCTATTCCTTGCCCTCCTTTCACCCTCCTGCATGTTCAGGCCTCGATCACACAAAATCTTTTTCACTCCATCTTTCCACCTCCAATTTGGTCTCCCACTTCTCCTCGTTCCCTCCACCTCCGACACATATATCCTCGTGGTCAATCTTTCCTCACTCATTCTCTCCATGTGGCCAAACCACTTCAAAACACCCTCTTCTGCTCTCTCAACCACGCTCTTTTTATTTCCACACATCTCTCTTACCCTTACGTTACTTACTCGATCAAACCACCTCACACCACACATTGTCCTCAAACATCTCATTTCAAGCACATCCATCCTCCTGCGCACAACTCTATCCATAGCCTACGCCTCGCAACCATACATCATTGTTGGAACCACTATATATATGTATACATATATATATATATATATATATATATATATATATATATATATATATATATATATATATATATATATATATATATATATATATATATATATATATATATATTATCCCTGGGGATAGGGGAGAAAGAATACTTCCCACGTATTCCCTGCGTGTCGTAGAAGGCGACTAAAAGGGGCGGGAGCGGGAGGCTGGAAATCCTCCCCTCTCACTTTTTTTTTTAATTTTCCAAAAGAGGGAACAGAGAAGGGGCCCAGGTGAGGATATTCCCTCAAGGGCCCAGTCCTCTGTTCTCAACGCTACCTCGCTAATGCGGGAAATGGCGAATAGTATGAAAAAAAGAAAGAAAGATATATATATATATATATATATATATATATATATATATATATATATATATATATATATATATATATATATATATATATATATATATATATATATATATATATATATATATATATATATATCATCATCACGCACCCCTGCCGCAAACCTACATTCACTGAGAACCAATCACTTTCCTCTCTTCCTACACGTACACATGCCTTACATCCTCGATAAAAACTTTTCACTGCTTCTAACAACTTGCCTCCCACACCATATATTCTTAATACCTTCCACAAAGCATCTCTATCAACTCTATCTTATGCCTTCTCCAGATCCATAAATGCTACATACAAATCCATTTGCTTTTCTAACTATTTCTCACATACATTCTTCAAAGCAAACACCTGATCCACACATCCTCTACCACTTCTGAAACCACACTGCTCTTCCCCAATCTGATGCTCTGTACATGCCTTCACCCTCTCAATCAATACCCTCCCATATAATTTACCAGGAATACTCAACAAACTTATACCTCTGTAATTTGAGCACTCACTCTTATCCCCTTTGCCTTTGTACAATGGCACTATGCACGCATTCCGCCAATCCTCAGGCACCTCACCATGAGTCATACATACATACATGGTTGTTTAATTTGTTTATGGATGGGGTTGTTAGGGAGGTGAATGCAAGAGTTTTGGAAAGAGGGGCAAGTATGAAGTCTGTTGGGGATGAGAGAGCTTGGGAAGTGAGTCAGTTGTTGTTCGCTGATGATACAGCGCTGGTGGCTGATTCATGTGAGAAACTGCAGAAGCTGGTGACTGAGTTTGGTAAAGTGTGTGAAAGAAGAAAGTTAAGAGTAAATGTGAATAAGAGCAAGGTTATTAGGTACAGTAGGGTTGAGGGTCAAGTCAATTGGGAGGTGAGTTTGAATGGAGAAAAACTGGAGGAAGTGAAGTGTTTTAGATATCTGGGAGTGGATCTGGCAGCGGATGGAACCATGGAAGCGGAAGTGGATCATAGGGTGCGGGAGAGGGCGAAAATTCTGGGAGCCTTGAAGAATGTGTGGAAGTCGAGAACATTATCTCGGAAAGCAACAATGGGTATGTTTGAAGGAATAGTGGTTCCAACAATGTTGTATGGTTGCGAGGCGTGGGCTATGGATAGAGTTGTGCGCAGGAGGATGGATGTGCTGGAAATGAGATGTTTGAGGACAATGTGTGGTGTGAGGTGGTTTGATCGAGTAAGTAACGTAAGGGTAAGAGAGATGTGTGGAAATAAAAAGAGCGTGGTTGAGAGAGCAGAAGAGGGTGTTTTGAAATGGTTTGGGCACATGGAGAGAATGAGTGAGGAAAGATTGACCAGGAGGATATATGTGTCGGAGGTGGAGGGAACGAGGAGAAGAGGGAGACCAAATTGGAGGTGGAAAGATGGAGTGAAAAAGATTTTGTGTGATCGGGGCCTGAACATGCAGGAGGGCGAAAGGAGGGCAAGGAATAGAGTGAATTGGAGCGATGTGGTATACCGGGGTTGACGTGCTGTCAGTGGATTGAATCAAGGCATGTGAAGCGTCTGGGGTAAACCATGGAAAGCTGTGTAGGTATGTATATTTGCGTGTGTGGACGTATGTATATACATGTGTATGGGGGTGGGTTGTGCCATTTCTTTCGTCTGTTTCCTTGCGCTACCTCGCAGACGCTGGAGACTGCGACAAAGCAGAAAATAAAAGTATATATATATATATATATATATATATATATATATATATATATATATATATATATATATATATATATATATATATATATATATATATATATATATATATATATATATATATATATATATATATATATATATATATATTATTTGTTTTATATATATATCGTTAATAAGATGACTTTTATTAAAGATTTCCGTTTATGACTTCATTTCAGCTTATGTTTAGAAAACTATACATATAACACTAAGACAGCAGATCTGGGTATACCCATCTCTCACAGGACCTCGCGAACAACTGAACGAAGTCACTTCCTTCATGGACGTATCCGCGGTGTATGGCTCCACCAAGAGTCGGGCGGACAGTCTTAGGACATTCACTGATGGTCTACTGGTAACACAGGTGGGTGTTGGTGACACTCATTGGTAATGGTGACATTGATGGGTCCTGATGACAATGTTAAGTCTTGCCGAATCTTGTGGGCCCATGTGAACTGACGGGTTCTGGTGACACAAGCTGGTACTGGCCACATTGTCAGGCCTTATTGACACTGATGGGTTCTGATGACACAATTGGGTGCTGCTGACACTTGTAAGCGCGGGTGACATAATGGAATGTTGGTGACACTGGTGAGCCTTAGTAAAAGCGGTGGTTTCCTGTGATATATTTGGGTGCTGGTGGCACTGATGGGTTTCTGGTGACGTAAGAAGGTGCTGATGATATTAGCGTGTGCCCTCTATACTGCTGGGATCTGACGACATCTTTGGTCCTTCTTCTATTGATGCCTTTTGCTGACTCAAGAGGTTGCTGGTAACAGAGGTGGATGCTGTTGACATTGATGGGCTCTGTTAACATTGATGAGTGCGTGCTGGTGACGCTGGTGGATCCTAGTGACACCTGTGGTATTGATGACAATGATGGGTACTGGTGACACCAGTAAGCGTTGGTGACACTGATGAGTCCTGATGACACTAGTGTGTACTGGTGACACTAGTGGGTGCTGGCCACACTGATCAGTCCTGATGACACAGGTGGGTGCTGTTGACACTGGTGAGTGCTGGTAACACTGCTGAGTGCTGGTGACACTGGTGTGTGCTGGTGACACTGGTGGATGCTGATGACACTGGTGGGAACTGGTGACACTGGCAAGTCCTGATCAACCTGGTGTGATCTGGTGACACTGAGGGGTGCTGGTGACACTGATGAGTCCTGATGATACTGGTGGGTGCTGGTGACACTGGTGGGTGCTGGTGACACTGATGAGTCCTGATGACTCCAGAGTGTACTCGTGACACTGATGGATACTGACGACACTGGTGGGTGCTGGTGACATTGATGAGTCTTGAGGATACTGGTGGGTGCTGGTGAAACTGGTGGGTGCTTTTGATACTGGTGGGTGCTGGTAATACTGATGAGTCCTGATGACACTGGTGCGTGCTGGTGACGCTGGTGGATTCTGGTGACATTGATGAGTCCTGATCACACTGGAGACATTGGTGGGTGCTGGTGACACTGATGGGTGCTGGTGACACTAGCGAGTCCTGACGACACTGGTGGGTGTTGGTGACACTGGTGAGTTCTGATGACACTGGTGGGTGCTGGTGACACTGGTGGGTGCTGTTGACACTGGTGGGTGCTGGTAATACTGATGAGTCCTGATGACACTGGTGTGTGCTGGTGACATTGGTGGATACTGGTGACACTGGTAGGTGCTGGTGACACTGGTGGGTGCTGTTGACACTGATGAGTCCTGATCACACTGGTTTGTTCTGGTGACATTGATGGGTGTTGGTGACACTGATGAGTCCTGATGACCATGATGGGTGCTGGTGACACTAGTGAGTCCTGATGACACTGGTGGGTGCTGGTGACAATGATGAGTCCTGATGACACTGGTCGGTGCTGGTGACACTGGTGGGTGCTGGTAACACTGATAAGTCCTGATGACACTAGTGGGTGCTGGTGACAGTGGTGGATGTTGGTGACACTGATGATTCCTGATAACGCTGGTGGCTAATGGTGGCAATGGTGAGTCCTGATGAAACGGTTGCTGGTGACACTGGTGGGGGCTCCTGACACTGGTGAGTCCTGATGACACTGATGGGTGCTGGTGACACTGATGAGTCCTGATAACACTGATGGGTGCTGGTGACACTGATGGTTGTTGGTGACACTAGTGAGTCCTGATGACACTGGTTGGTGCTGGTGACAATGATGAGTCCTGACGACACTGGTCAGTGCTGGTGACACTGGTCGGTGCTGGTGACACTGGTAGGTGCTGGTAATACTGATAAGTCCTGATGACACTAGTGGGTGCTAGTGACACTGGTTGATGCTGGTGACACTGATGATTCCTGATAACACTGGTGGCTAATGGTGGCAATGATGAGTCCTGATGACACAGTTGCTGGTGACACTGGTGGGGGCTCCTGACACTGGTGAGTCCTGGTGACACTGATGGGTGCAGGTGACACTGGTGGGTGCTGGTGACACTAGTAAGTCCTGATCACACTTGTGGATGCTGATGACACACATGGTTGCTGGTGATACTGATGAGTCCTTATGGCAATAGTGTGTTTGTCTAACACTGGTGGGTGCTAGTGACACTGGTGGGTGCTGGTGACACTAACGAGTCCTGATGACATTGGTTTGTGCTGGTGACACTGATGCTGGTGACACTTATGCTGGTGACACTGGTGAGTCCTGATAGAGGGTGCTGGTGACACTGATGAGTCATGATGACACTGCTGGGTGCTGGTGACACTGATGAGTCATGATGACACTGCTGGGTGCTGGTGACAATAGTGGGTACTGGTGGCTCTGGTGGGTGCAGGTGACATTGGTGAGTTCTGATGACACTGGTGGGCACTGGTGACACTGATGAGTCATGATGACACTGTTGGGTGCTGGTGACACTGGTGAGAGCTGGTGACACTGAGGAATCCTGATGACACTGGTGGGTGCTGGTGACACTGTTGGTTGCTGGTGACACTGGTAAGAGCTGGTGACACTGAGGAATCCTGATGACACTGGTGGGTGCTGGTGACACTGTTGGTTGCTGGTGACACTGGTGAGTCCTCCTGACACTGGTGGGTGCAGGTGACACTGATGAGTCCTGTGACACTGACGGGTGATGGTGACACTGATGGGTGTTGGTGACACTGATGAGTCCTGTTCACACCTTTGTGTTCTGGTGGCACTGGTGGGTGCTGGTGACACTGGTGAGTCCTGATGATACTGGTTGGTGCTGGTAACACTGATCAGTCCTGATGACACTCTTGGGTACTGATTACACTGGTGGATGCCTGTGAAACTGATGAGTCCTGATGACACTGGTGGGTGCTGGTGACACTAATGGGTGCTGGTGACATGGATGAGACCTGATCTTACTGATGTGTTCTGGTGACACTGGTAAGTGCTGTTAACACTGATGAGTCCTGATCACAATGTTGGGTGCTGGTGACATTGATGAGTCCTGATGACACTGATGTGTTTTGGTGACACTGGTGGTTGCTGATGATACTAATGAGTCCGGATCACTCTGGTGTGTTCTGTTGGGTGTTGGTAACACTGATGAGTGCTGGCGAAAATGAGTCCTGTTGACGCTGGTAGGTGCTATTGACACTGGTGGGTGCTGGCGACACTGATGAGTCTTGACACTGGTGGGTGCTTTTGACACTATTAGGTGCTGGGGACGCTAGACGGTGCCGGTGACACTGGTGAGTCCTGATAACACTGGTGGGTGCTTTTGACACCATCAGGTGCTTTTGACAGTTGTGAGTCCTGATGACAGTGATGGTTGCTGGTGACATTAGTCGGTACTGGTGACACTGGTAAGTCCTGATGAAATTAGTGGGTGCTAGTGACACTGCTGAGTCCTGATGACACTGGTGGATGCTGGTGACACTGGTGAGTCCTGATGACACTGGTGGGTATTGGTGACACTGGTGGGTACTAGTGGCACTGATTGGTGCTGGTGACACTGGTGGGTGTTGGTAACACTGGTGAGTCCTGATGACACTACTGGGTGCTGGTGACACTGATGAGTCTTGATTACACTGGTGGTTGCTGGTGACACTGCTGGGTGCTGGTGACGCCGATGCGTCCTGATCACACTGGTGTGTTCTGATGACACGGGGGAGTGCTGTTGACACTGATGAGTCCAAATCACACCAGTGGGTGCTCATGACACTGGTGGGTGCTGGTGACACTGGTGAGTCCTGATGACAGTTGTGGGTGCTGGTGACACTAATGAGTCCTGGTGACACTGATGAGTGAAGGTGACACTACTGGGTGCTGGTGACACTGATGAGTCCTGTTCACACTGATTTGTTCACGTGAAACTGGTGGGAGCTGGTGACACGTGAGTCCTGATGACACTGGTTGGTGCTGGTGACACTGATGAGTCCTGATGACACTTTTGGGTGCTGGTGACACTGGTGGGTCCTGGTGACCCTGGTGCTTGCTACTGACACTGACGAGTCCTGATGACACTGGTGGGTGCTGATGACACTGGTGGGTGCTGGTGATACTGGTGAATCCTGATAACACTGGTGGATGCTGATGACACTGGAGGGAACTGGTGATACTTTTGAGTCCTGATGACACTGATGGTTGCAGGTGACACTGGTGAATCATGATGACATTGATGGGTGCTGGTAAGGTTGCTGCTGGTGAGGTTGATGCTGGTGACACTGATGAATCCTAATCACACTGATGTGTTCTGGTGACACTGATGGTTGCTGGTGAAACTGCTGGGTGCTCGTAATGCTGATGAGTTCTGATGACACTGGTGGGTGCTGGTAACACTGGTGATTCCTGATGACACTAGTGGGTGCTGGTGACAATGATGAGTCCTGATGACACAGGCAGGTGCTGGTAGCAGTGGTTGGTTCTGGTAGTTCTGAAGAGTCCTGATGACACTGATGGGTGCTGGTGAAACTGGTGAATCCAGATGACATTGGTGCGTGCTGGTGACAATGGTAAGTCTTGATGACACTGGTGGGTGCTGGTAACAATCATGGGTACTGGTGACACTGCTGAGTCCTGATAACACTAGTGGATGCTGGTGACACTGGTGGGTCCAGATGACACTAGTGTGTACGTTTGACACTGGTGAGTCTTGATGACACTCATGAGTGCTGGTGACACTGGTGGGTGCTGGTAATACTGATGAATCCTGATGACACTGGTAGGTGCTGGTGGCACTGGTTAGTCCTGGTGACACTGGTGGTTGCTGGTGATACTGGTAATCCTAATGACACTGGTGGGTGCTGTTGAGGTTGGTGCTTGTAACACTGATGAGTCATGATCACACTGGTGTGCTCAGTTGACACTGGTGGGAGCTGGTGACACTGGTGAGTCCTGATGACACTGTTGGGTGCTAGTGACTCTGGTGGGTGCAGGTGACACTGGTGGGTGGTGATGACACTGGTGGGCGCAGGTGACACTGGTGGGTTCAAGTAATAGTGATGAGTCCTGATGACACTTGTAGGTGGTGATGACACTGTTTGGTTTTGGTGACACTGATGAGTCCTGATGACACTAGTGGGTTCTGGTGTCGTTGATGAGTCCTGATGAGAGTGCTGGTGACACTGGTGGGTCTTGATCACACTGGTGAGTTCAGGTGACACTGGTGAATGCTGGTGACACTGATGTGTCCTGATAACACTGGTTGGTGCTTGTGACACTGGTGGGTGCTGGTGACACTAGTGAGTCCTGATGACACTGTTGGGTGCTGGTGACACCGGTGGGTGCTGGTGACATTGGTGGGTGTTGCTAACACTGATGAGTCCTGGGGACTCTGATGGGTGATGGTGACACTGGTGGGTGCTGGTGACATTGATGAATCCTGATCATATTGGTGTGCTCTAGTGACACTGGTGAGTGATGTTGATATTGGTGAGTCCTGATTACATTGGTGGATTGTGGTGACACTGATGAGTCCTGATGACACTTGTAGATGCTGGTGACACTGATGAGTCCTTATGACACTGGCGGGTGCTGGTGACACTGGTGGGTGCTGGTTACATTGGTGGGTGCTGGTGACACTTATGAGTCCAGATGACACTGGTGGATGCTGGTGACACTGATGAGTCCTGATGACACTGGCTGGTGCTGGTGACACTGGTGGGTGCTGGTGACATGGATGAGAGCTGTTCACACTGGTGTGTTCTGGTGACACTGGTGAGTGCTGGTGATACTGATGAGTACTAATAACAATGTTGGGTGCTGGTGACACTGATGAGTCTTGATGACACTGATGGGTTTTCGTGACACTGATGGTTGCGGGTGACATAAATGAGTCCTGATCACTCTGTTGTGTTCTGTTGACACTGGTGGGTACTTTCGGCAGTGATGAGTCATGATCACACTGTTGGGTGGTGGTGACGCTGGTGAGTGCTGGCGACACTGATGAGTCATGTTGACACTGTTGGATGCTGGTGACACTGATGGGTCCTGATGATACAATTGGTTGGTTTCGACACTGGCGCGTGCTGATGACACCAGTGAGTCCTGACGACAGTGGTGAGTGCTGGTGACACTAGTCGGTACTGGTGAGTGCTGATGACACTGGTGGGTGCTTGTGACACTGGTGAGTCCTGATGACACTGATGGTTGCTGGTGACACTGGAGGGTGCTGGTGATACTGGTGAGTCATGATGACACTGGTAGGTGTTGGTGACACTGGTGAATCCTGATGACAATGATGGAGTTTGTGCTGGTGAGGCTGGTGCTGGTGACACTTATGAGTCCTGATTACACTGTTGGGTGCTGGTGACACTGGTGGGTGCTGCTGACACTGGTGGGTGCTGCTAACAGTGATGAGTTCTGGTGACTCTGATGGGTGAAGATTACATCGGTGGGTGCTATTGACAGTGATGAATACTGATCGTAATGGTGTGTTCTGGTGACACTGATGAGTGATGGTGATTCTGGTGAGTCCTCATGACACTGGTGGATTGTGGTGACACTGATGAGTCCTGATGACACTGTTGGGTGCTCTTGATACTGGTGGGTGCTGGTGACGCTGAAGAGTCCTGATGACACTGTTGGGTGCTGGTGACACTGATGAGTCTTGATGATACTGGTGGTTGCTGGCGACACTGGTGGGTTCTGATGAGACTGATGAGTCCTGATGACACTTGTATGTGCTAGTGACACTACTGGGTGCTGGTGACACCGATGGGTCCTGATGACACTAGAGGGTGCTGGTGACAATGATGAGTCCTGATGACAATGCTGGGTGCAGTTGACACTGGTGGGTGCTGGTGGTACTAGTGGATGCTGGTGACACTGATGAGTTCTGAAGACACTGGTGGGTACTGGTGACACTGCTGAGTCGTACTGACTAGTGGGTGCTGGTGACACTGATGGGTGCTGGTGACACTGATAAATCCTGATGACACTGGTGGGTGCTGGTTACAGTTGGGTGCTAGTGACACTGGTGAGCCCTGATAACACTGGTAGGTGCTGGTGACACTGATGAGTTCTGATGAAACTGATGGGTGATGGTGACACTACTGGGTCCTGGTGACACTGATGTGTCCTGTTCAAACTGTTGTGTTCTGGTGACCTGGTGGGTACTGGTGACACATGTGAGTCCTGATGAAACTGGTTGGTGCTGGTGACACTGATGAGTCCTGATGAAACTTGTGGGTGCTGGTGATACTAGTGGGTTTTGGTGACACTGGTGGCTCCTGGTGATACAGATAAGTCCTGATCACTCTGGTGTGTTTTGTTGACACTGATGAGTACTTTTGGCACTGATAAGTCATGATCACACTGTTGGGTGGTGGTGACACTGGTGGGTGCTGGCGAAACGATGACTCCTGTTGACCCTGATGGATGCTGTTGACACTTGTGGGTGCTGGTGACACTGATGAGTCCTGATGACACTATTGGTTGCTTTTGACACTGGTGCTGCTGGTGACATTAGTGAGTCCTGATGACAGTAGTGAGTGCTGGTGACACTAGACGGTGTTGTTGACACTGGTGAGTCCTGATGACACTGGTATGTGCTGGTGACACTGGAGGGTGCTGGTAACAATGGTGAGTCCTGATGACACTTGTGGGTGTTGTTGACACTGGTGAACCCTGATGAAACTGGTGAGGTTTGCGCTGGTGGGGTTGGTGCTGGTGACACCGATGGGTCCTGATCACACTGTTGGGTTCTGGTGACACTGGTGGGTGCTGGTGACACTGGTGGATGCTACTGACACTGGTGGGTGCTGCTGACATTGATATGTCCTGGTGATTCTGATGGGTGATAGTTACACTGGTGGGTGCTTGTGACAGTGATAAATCCTGATCACATTTGTGTATTCTGGTGACACTGGTGGGTGATAGTGATACTGGGGAGTACTGATGACACTGATGGGTTGTGGTGACACTGATGAGTAATGATGACACTGTTGGGTGCTGGTGACACTGGTGGATGCTGGTGACACTGAAGAGTTCTGATGACACTGGTGGGTGCTGGTGACACTGATGAGTCCTGATGATACTGGTGGTTGCTGGTGACACTACTGGGTGCTGGTGACAATGATGAGTCCTGATGAAACTGGTATGTGCTAGTGACACTATTGGGTGCTGGTGACACTGGTGAGTCCTGATGACACTAGAGGGTGTTGGTAACAATGATGAGTCCTGATGACACTGGTGGGTGTTAGTAACATTGGTGGGCGCTGATAATACTGATGAGTTCTGATGACATGGTGAGTCCTAATGACACTGTCGGGTGCTGGTGACACGTGTGGGTGCTGGTGACACTGATGAGTCCTGAAGAGACTGGTGGGAGCTGGTGACCCTGGTGAGTCATGATGACCCTGGTGGATGCTGGTGACACTGGTGGCTGCTAGTAATAATGATGTATCCAGATGAAACTGGTTGGTGCTGGTGACACTGGTGTCTTGATGACACTGGTGGTTGCTGTCAGCACTGGTTAATCGTGATGACACTGGTGGATGCTGTTGAGCTTGGTGCTGGTGATACTGTTGAGTTATGATCACACTGGTTTGTTCTGGTGACACTTTTGGGTGTTGGTGACACTGGTGAGTCCTGATGCCACTGGTGGCTGCTGGTAACACGGGTGGCTGCTGGTAATACGCATGAGTCCTGATGACACTGGTTGGTGACACTGGTGAGTCCTGATGACCCTGGTGGTTGCTGGTGGCACTGATTAATGGTGATGGCACTGATGGGTGCTGTTGAGGTTGATGATGGTGATACTAAGTAGTGATCACATTGGTGTGTTCTGGTGGCACTGGTGGGTGCTAGTGACACTGGTGAGTCCTGATGACACTGGTATGTGCCGGTGGTACTGTTAGGTGTTGGTGACACTGGTGAGTCCTGATGACACTAGAGGGTGCTGGTAACTCTGATAAGTCCTGATGACACTGGTGGGTGCTGGTGACACTGATGAGTCCTGATCACACTGGTGTGTTTTGGTGACACTGGTGAGTGCTGCTGACACTGATTAGTCTTGATCACACTGTTGGGTCCTGGTGACACTGATTAGTCCTGATGACACTGGTGGGTGCTGGTGACACTAATGAGTCCTGATCACACTTTTGTGTTCTATTGACACTGATGGGTGCTGATGACACTGGTGAGTCCTGATGACACTGTTGGGTGCTGGTGACACTATTGGGTGCTGGTGATACTAATGAGTCCTGATGACACTGGGTTGGTGCTGGTGACACTTGTGGGTGCTGATGAGGTTGGTGCTGGCGGCACTGATGAATGCTTATCACGCTAATTTGTTCTGGTGACACTGTTGGATGCTGGTGACACTGGCGGGTGCTGGTAATACTGATGAGTCCTGATGATACAGGTGGGTGCTGGTGACACTGGTGTTTCCTGATGACACTAGTTGGTGCTGGTGACGATGATGAGTCCTGATGACACTGGTGGGTGCTGATAACACTGGTGGGTAATGGTAAACTGATGAGTCTTGATGACATTCGTGTGTACTGGAGACACTGGTGGGTCCTGATGATACTGGTGGGAGCTAGTGACACTTGTGGGTGCCTGTGACACTGTTGAGTCCTGATGACACTAAAGGGTGCTGGTGAGAATGATGAGTCCAGATGATACTGAAGGGTGCTAGTGACACTGGAGAGTCTTGATGACACTGGTGGGTGCTTTTGACACCAGTGGATGCTGGTAATACTGATGAGTCCTGATGACACTGGTGGGTGCTGGTAACACTGGTGAGTCCTGATGACACTGTAGGGTGCTGGTGACACTTTTGGGTGCTGGTGACAGTGTTGAGTCCTGGTGACACTGATGGATACTGGTGACACTGGTGAGTCCTGATGACACTGGTGGGTGTTGGTGACACTGGTGGCTGCTGGTAATACTGATGAGTCCTGATGTCACTGGTTGGTGTTGGTGACCTGATGAGTCCTGATGACACTGGTTTGTTCTGGTGACACCTTTGGGTGTTGGTGACACTGGTGAGACCTGATGACACTGATGGTTGCTGGTAACACCGGTGGCTCATGGTATTACTGATGAGTCCTGATGACACTGGTTGGTGCTGGTGACACTGGTGAGTCCTGATGACCCTGGTGGTTTCTGGTGGCACTGGATAATCGTGATGACATTGGTGGGTGCTTCTGAGGTTGATGCGGGTGATACTAAGGAACCATGATCTCACTGGTGTCTTCTGGTGACACTGGTCGGTGCTGGTGACACTGGTGAGTTATGATGACTTTGGTATGTGCTGGTGACACTGCTGGGTGCTGGTAACACTGGTGAGTCCTGATGACACTAGAGGGTGCTGGTGTCTCTAAGTCCTGACGACACTGGTGGGTGCTGATGACACTGATGAGTCCTGATCAAACTGATGTGTTTTGGTGACACTAGTGAGTCCTGCTAAAACTTCTGAGTCCTGGCCACACTCTTGGGTGCTGGTGACACTGATTAGTCCTGATGACACTGGTGGATGCTGGTGACATTGTTGAGTCCTGATGACATTGGTGGATGTTGGTGACACTATTGAGTCCTGATGACACTGGTGGGTGAAGGTGACACTGGCGGCTGCTGGTAATACTGATGAGTCCTGATGACACTGGTTGGTGCTGGTGACACCGGTGAGTCCTGATGACACTAATGATTGCTGATGGCACTGGTTAATCGTGATGACAATGGTCGATGCTGTTGAGGTTGATGTTGGTGAAACTGATGAGTCATGATCAAACTGGTGTGTTCTGGTGACACTGGTGGCTGCTGATGACACTAGTGAGTCCTGATGATTCTGATGGCTGCTGGTGACACTGGTGGGTCCTGGTAATATTGATGAGTCCTGATGACACTGGTTGGTGCTGGTAACATTGGTGGGTAATGGTAATACTGATGAGTCTTGATGACACTGGTGGGTGCTGGAGACACTGGTGAGTTCTGATGACACTAGTGGGTGCTGGTGACACTGGCGAGTCCTGATACCGGTGGTTGCTGGTGACACTTGTGGGTTCCTGTGACACTGTTGAGTCCTGATGACACTAGTGGATGCTGGTGACAATGATGAGTCCTGATGACACTGGTGGGTGCTAGTGACACTGGTGAGTCTTGATGACAATGGTGGGTGCTGGTGACACTGGTGGGTGCTGGTAATACTGATGAGTTCTGATGACACTGGAGGATGCTGTTGGCACTAGTGAGTCCTGATGACAATAGTGGGTACTGGTGACAACGATGAGTCATGATTTCACTGGTGGGTGCTGGTAACACTGGTGTGTGCTGGTAATATTGATCAGTTTTTGTGACAATGATGGGTTCTAGTGACACTGGTGTGTCCTGACGGCACTGGTGGGTGCTCGTGACACTGGTGAGTCCTGATGACACTATCTGGTGCTGGTGACACTTTAGGGTGCTGGTGACACTTGTGAGTCTTGATGACACTAGTGGGTGCTGGTAACGCTGATGAATCCTGATAACACTGGTGGATGCTGGTGACACTGTTAAGTCATGATGACACTGGTGGGTTCTGGTGACACTGGCGGCTGCTGGTAATACTGATGAGTCCTGATGACCCTGGTTGGTGCTGGTGACACTGGTGAGTCCTAATGACGCTGGTGTTTGCTGATGGCACTGGTTAATCGTGATGACCATGGTCGGTGCTGTTGAGGTTGATGCTGGTGAAACTGATGAGTCTTGATCACACTGGTGACACTTGTGGATGCTGGTGACATTAGTCAGTGCTGGTGACACTGATGAGTCCTGATGACACTGGTGGATGCTGGTGACACTGATGAGTCCTGATGACACTGGTGGCTGCTGGTGACACTGGTGGCTGCTGGTTATATCAATGAGTCTTGATGACACTGGTTGATGCTGGAGACACTGGTGAGTCCTGATGACCCTGGTGGTTGCTGATGGCACTCGTTAATAGTGTTGACATTGGTGGGTGCTGTTGATGTTGGTGCTGGTGATACTGATGCGTTATGATCACAATGGTGTGTTCTGTTGACACTGGTGAGTGCTGGTGACACTGGTGAGTCCTGATGACACTTGTATGTGCTGGTGACACTTTTAGGTGCTGGTAACACTTGTGAGTCCTGATGACACTCGAGGGTGCTGGTGACACTGATGAGTCCTGATGACACTGGTGGGTGCTTATGACACAGGTGGATCTGGTGATATTGGTGAGTCTTTATAACATTAGTATGTGCTGTTGGCACTGTTGGGTCCTTGTGACTGGTGAGTTCAGATGACACTAGAGGGTGTTGTTGACAATGATGAGTCCTGTTCATACTGGCGTGTTCTTTTAATACTGGTGAGTGCAGGGGACACTGATGAATCCTGATTACACTGGTGGGTGCTGGTGACACTGATTAGTCCTGACGACACTGATTGGCGCTGGTGACACTGGTGTTCGCTGGTGACACTAATGAGTCCTGATCACACTAGTGTGTTCTAGTGACACTTCTGGGTACTGGTGGCACTGATGAGTCCTGATCATACTGTCAGGTACTGGTGACATGAGCCTGACGACATTGGTGGGTGCAGGATGACAATGGTGGTTACTGTTAAAACTAGTGGGTGCTGGTGACACTGATGAGTCATGATGAAACCTGAGGGTGCAGGTGACACATATGGCTGCTGGAAATACTGATTAGTCCTAATGACACAGGCTGGTGCTGGTGACACTAGTGAGTCCTGATGACACTGATGGTTGCTGGTGGCACTGGATAATCGTTATGACACTGGTGGGTGCTGTTGAGGTTGGTGCTGGTGATACTGTTGAGCCTTGATCACTCTGGTGTGTACTGGTGAAACTTTTGGGTGCTGGTGACACTAGTGAGTCCTGATGACACTGGTGTGTGTTGGTGACACTGATGGACGCCGGTAATACTGATGAGTTCTAATGACACTGGATTGTGCTGGTGACGCTGGTGAGTCCTGATGACACTGATGGTTGCTGGTGGCACTGGTTAATCGTGATGACACAGGTGGGTGCTGTTGAGGTTTGTGCTGGTGATACTGATGAGTCATTACCACAATGGTGTGTTCTGGTAACACTGGTGGGTGCTGGTGACACTGGTGAGTCATGATGGCACTGATATGTGCTGGTCACACTGTTGGGTGCTGGTGACACTGGTGAGTCCTGATGATGCTGATGGTTGCTGGTGGCACTGGATAATCGTGATGACACTGGTGGATACTGTTGAGGTTGGTGCTGGTGATACTGAAGAATCATTATCATACTAGTGTGTTTCTGGTGACACTGGTGGGTGCTGGTGACACTGGTGAGTCCTGATGACACTAGTCTGTGCTGGTGACACAATTGGGTGCTAGTGACACTGGTGACTCCTGATGACACTAGAGGGTGCTGGTGACACTAGTAAGTCCTGGTGACACTGGTGGGTACTGGTGACACTGGCGGATGCTGGTGACACTGGTGGGTCCTGATCAAACTGTTGGGTGCTGGTGACACCTATCATTCCTGATGACACTGGTGGGTGCTGGTGACACTGGTGACTGCTGGTGACACTTATGAGACCTAATCACACTGGTGTGTTCTGGTGACACCGGTGGATGCTGGTAATACTGATGAGTCCTGATGACACTGGCTGGTGCTGGTAACACTGGTGAGTCCTGATGACACCGATGGCTGCTGGTGTCACTGGTTAATCGTGATGACACTGATGGGTGCTGTTGAGGTTGGTGTTCGTGATACTGATGTGTCATTACCACACTGGTGTGTTCTGGTGACACTGGTGGGTGCTGGCGACACTAGTGAGTCCTGATGACACCGGTATGTGCTGGTGACACTGTTGGGTGCTGGTGACACTGGTGAGTCCTGATGACACTAATGGTTGCTGGTGTCACTGGTTAATCTTGATGACACTGATGAGTGATGTTGAGGTTGGTGCTGGTGATGCTGATGAGTTATTATCACACTGGTGTGTTCTGGTGACACTGTTGGGTGCTGGCGACACTAGTGAGTCCTGATGACACTGTTATGTGGTGGTGACACTGTTGGTTGATAGTGACACTGGTGAGTCTTGATGACACTAGAGGGTGCTGGTGACACTGATAAGTCCTGATGACACTGGTGGCTGCTGGTGACACTGGTGGCTGCTTGTAACACTGGTGGTTCTGGTGACACTAATGATTTCCGATCACACTGGTGTGTAGTGGTGACACTGGTGGGTACTTGTGGTACTGATGAGTCCTGATCATACTGTTGGATGCTGGTGACACTGGTGGGATCTTTCGACACTGATGAGTCCTGATGACACTGGTGAGTTCAAGTGACACTGGTGGGTCCTGGTGACACTGGTGGGTGCTGGTGACAGTGATGTGTCCTGATGTCACTGGTCGGTGCTTTTGACACAGATACGTTGTGGTGACACTAGACTAGTGAGTCCTGATTCCAGTGGTGGGTGTTGGTGACACTGGTCGGTCTTGTTACACTGGTGAGTCCTGATTACACTGGTGACACTGCTGAGTGCTGGTGACACTGATGGATTATGGTGACACTAGTGGGTTCTGGTGACACTGATGACTCCTGGTAGCACGAATGTTCTTAGATGCTGGTGACACTGGTGAGTTCCGATGACATTGGTGGGTGCTGATGACACTGGTGGGTGCTGGTAATAAAAAATACTGATGACACTGGGTTGTTGCTGGTGACACTTGTGAACCCTGATGACACTGGTGGGTGCTGATGAGATTGGTGCCGGTGACACTGATATGTCCTGATCACACTGGTTTGTTCTGGTGACGCTGATCGGTGCTAGTAACACTGGTGGGTAATGGTAATACTAATGAGTCTTGCTGACAATGGTGGGTGCTGGTGACAATGGTGAGTTTTGATGACACTGTTGGGGGGTGCTGGTGACACTGGTGAGTCGTGATGACACTGATGGGTGCTGGTGACGCTTGTGGGTGCCTGTGACACTGTTGAGTTCTGATGACACTAGTGGGTGCTGGCGACACACATGAGTCCTGATGACACTGATGGGTGCTAGTGACACTGGTGAGTCTTGATGACACTGGTGGGTGCTGGTAATGCTGATGAGTCCTGATGACATTGATTGTTGCTGGTGACACTGGTGAGTCCTGATGATACTAGTGGGTACTAGTGACAACGGTGAGTCTTGATGACAATGGTAGGTGCTGGCAACACTGGTGGGTGTTGGTAATACTGATGAGTTCTGATGATACCGGTGGGTGCATGTGACACTGGTGTGTCCTGACGACACTGTGGGTGTGGGGCTACTGTTGAGTCATGATGACACTTTCTGGTGCTGGTGACACTGGTGAGTTCTGATGACACTAGTGGGTGCTGGTGACACTGATGAGTACTGATGACACCGGTGGGTGCTGGTGACACTGGTGAGTCCTTATGACACTGGAGGGTGCTGGTGACACTGGTGAGTGCTTGTAATACTCATGAGTCTTGATGACACTGGTTGGTGCTGATGACAATGGTGAGTCCTGATGACTTTGGTGGTTGCTGATGGCACTGGTTAATCGTGATGACACTGGTCGGTGCTGTTGAGGTTGGTGCATGTGATGATGATGAGTCATAATCAAACTGCTATGTTCTGGTGACACTGGTGGGTGCTAGTGACACTGGTGGGTGCTGGTGACACGTGAGTTGTGATGACACTGGTATATGCTGGTGACATTGTTGGGTGCTGGTGACACTGATGGGTCCTGATGACACTCGAAGGTGCTTGTGACACTGATGAGTCTTGATGCCACCTGTGAGTGCTGGTGACACTTGGGGGTGCTGATGACACTGATGAGTCCTGATCACAATAGTATGTTTTGGTGACACTGATGAATCCTGATCACAATAGTATGTTTTGGTGACACTGATGAGTGTTGGTGACACTGATGAGTCTTGATCACACTATTGGGTGCTGGTGACACTGATTAATCCTGATGACACTGGTGGGTGCTGGTGACACTGATGAGTCCTGATTACACTATTGTGTTCTGGTGACACTGGTGGGTGCTTGTGACACTGAATAGTCCTCATGACACTGGTGGGTGCTGGTGACACTGGTGGGTGCTTACGACGCTGAATAGTCCTTATGACACTGGTGGGTGCTGGTGACACGGATGGGTGCTGGTGACACTGTTGAGTCCTGATGACACTGGTCGGTGCTTTTGACACTGATAGGTGCTGCTGACCCTAGTGAGTCCTGATTACAGTGGTGGGTCTTGGTGACACTGGTCAGTGCTGGTTACACTGATGAGCCATGATGACACTGGTGGGTGCTAGTGACACTGTTGAGTCATGGTGGCACTGATGGGTGATATTGATACTGGTGGGTGCTGTTGACATTGATGAATCCTGATCACACTGATGTGTTCTGGTGACAATCTTGGGTACTGGTGACACTGGTGAGTCCTGATGACACTGATGGGTGCTGGTGACACTTGTGGGTGCTGGTAACACTGGTTAGTTCTGATGACACTAGTGGGTGCTGGTAATACTGATGAGTGCTCATGACACTAGGTTGGTGCTGGTGACACTAGGTTGGTGCTGGTGACACTGATTCCACTCGTTCGTGCTGGTGAGGTTGATGCTGGTGACACTGATGAGTCCTGATTATATTGGTTTGTTTTGTTGGCACTATTGGGTGCTGGTTACACTTTTGGGTGCTGGTAATACTGATTAGTCCTGATGACACTGGTTGGTGCTGGTGACACTGTTGAATCCTGATGACACTGGTTCATGCTGGTGAGGTTGATGCTGGTGACACTGATGAGTCCTGATCACACTGGTTTGTTCTGCTGACAATGTTGGGTGCTGGTGACACTGATGGGTGCTGATAATAGTGATAAGTCCTGATGGCACTGGTGGGTGCTGGTGACACTGTTGAGTCCTGATGACAATTGTGGGTGCTGGTGACAATGATGAGTCCTGGTGACACTGGTGGGTTCTGGTAATACTGTTGGGTAATGGTAATACTGAAGAGTCTTGATGACAATGATCTGTGGTGGTTACACTGGTGGGTCCTGATACACAGGTGGATGCTGGTGACAGTGGTGAGTCCTGATGACACTGGTGGGTCCTGGTGACACTTGTGAGTGCCTTCGACACTGCTGAGTCCTGATGACACAAGTGGGTACTGGTGATACTGATGAATCTTGATGACACTGACGGGTGCTAGTGACATTGGTGACTGCCGGTAATACTTAAGAGTCCTGATAACACTGGTTGGTGCTGGTGACACTGGTGAGTTCTGATGAATCTGGTGGTTGTTGGTGGCACTAGTTAATCGTGATGACACTGGTGGAAGCTGTTGAGGCTGGTGCTGGGGATACTGATGAGTCATGATCACACTGGTGTGTTCTGGTGACACTGATGGGTGCTGGTGACACTGGTGAGTCCTAATGACACTGGTTGCTAGTGGTGACAATGATGAGTCCTGATGATATTGGTGGGTGCTGCTGATACTGGTGACTGCTGTTAATTCTGATGATTCCTGATGACACTGGTGGGTGATGGTAACACTGGTGGGTAATGGTAATACTAATGAGTCTTGATGACAATGGTGGGTGCTGGTGACACTGCTGAGTCCTGATGACACTGGTGGGTGCTGGTGAGTGTGGTGAGTCCTGATGACACTGGTGGGTGCTGGTACAACTGGTGGTCGCTAGTGACATTATTGAGTCCTGATCACACTGGTGTATTCTGTTGATTCTGGTGGGTACTGGTGGCAATGATGAGTCCTGATCGTAGTGTTGGGTACTGGTTAGACACTGGTGGGTGCTGTCGACACTGATGAGTCCTGACGACACCTGTGGGTGCTGGTGACACTGGTGGGTGCTGGTGAGTGTGGTGATTCCATATGACACTGGTGGGTGCTGGTAATACTCATGAGTCCTGATGACACTGGGTTGATGCTGGTGACACAGGTGAATCCTGATGACACAGGTGAGTGCTGATGAGGTTGGTGCTGGTGACACTGATAAATCGTGATCATACTAGTTTGTTGATACTGTTGGGTGATAGTGACTCTGGTGTGTGCTGGTAATACTGATGAGTCCTGATGACACTGGTGGGTGCTGATGACACTGGTGGGTGCTGGTGACAATGATGAGAACTGATGACACTGTTGGGGTGTGGTAACTGGTGGAGGTATGGTAATACTGATGAGTCTTGATGACACTGGTGGGTGATTGTGACACTGGTGAGTCCTGATGACACTGATGGGTGCCTGTGACACTGGTGATACCTGATGACAGTGGTGGGTACTTGTGACACTGATGAGTCCTGATGAGACTGGTGGGTGCCAGTGACAGTGGTGAGTCTTGACGACACTGATGAGTCTGTGAGATTGGTGGGTGCCAGCGACACTGGTGAGTCTGATGAAACTGGTGCATGCTGTGTCATGAAATGGTGGGTGCTGTTTATACTATGAGTCTGATGACACTGGTGGGTGGTGGGTGCCAGTGACAGTGGTGAGTCTTGATGACACCGATGAGTCCTGATGAGATTGGTGGATGCCAGTGACACTGGTGAGTCTTGATGACACTAGTGGATGCTGGACACTGGTGAGTCCTGATGATACTAGTGAGTACTGGTGAACTGATGAGTCCTGATGACACTGGTGGGTGCTAGTGACACTCGTCCTGATGGCACTGGTCGGTGCTTTTGACACTGATAGGAAGGGGTGACACTAATGAGTCCTATTCCAGTGGTGGGTGCTGGTGACTCTGTCGGTGCTGGTTACACTGGTGAGTCATAATGACACTGGTGGATGCTGGTGACATTGTTGAGTCCTGGTGACATTGATGTGTGATGTTGATACTAGTGGGTGATATTGACAATGATGAGTCCTGATCACACTGATGTGTTCTGGTGACAATTTTGGTGCTGGTGGCACTGGGGAGTCCTGATGACACTGGTGGGTGCTTGTGACACTAGTGGGTGCTGTTGATATAGATGAGTCCTGATGACACTGGTCGATTCTTTTGACACTGATAGGTATTGCTGATTCTAGTGAGCCCTGATTACAGTTGTGGGTGCTGGTGACTCTGGTTGGTTTTGGTTACACTTGTGAGTCATGATGACCCTGGTGGGTGCTGGTGACACTGTTGAGTCCTGGTGATAATGATGGGTGATGTTCATACTGGTGGATACTTGTGACACTCGTGGGTGATGGTAATACTGATGAGTCCTGATGACACTGGTGGGTGCTGGTAACACTGGTGGGGAATGGTACTACTGATGAGTCTTGATGACACTGGTGGGTGCTGGTGACACTGGTGAGTCCTGGTGATACTGGTGGGTGCTGGTGACACAGGTGGGTGATTGTAGTACTGATGAGTCTTGATGACACTGGTGGGTGCTGGTAACACTGGTGGGGATTGGTAATACTGATGAGTCTTCATGACACTGGTGGGTGCTGGTGATACTGATGAGTCCTGATGACACCGGTGGGTGCTGGTCTCAGTGGTGTGTCCTGATGACACTGATGGGTGCTGGTACAACTTGTAGTTGCTGGTGACATTAATGAGTCCCGATGACACTGGTGTGTTCTGGTGACAGTGGTGGGTACTGGTGGCACTGATGAGTTATAATGACACTGGCAGTGCTAGTGACAGTTCTTGTTGCTGGCGACACTGATGAGTCCTGATGACACTGGTGGATGCTGGTGACACTGATAAGTCCTGATGACACTGGTCGGTGCTTTTGACACTGATAAGTGCTGGTGATATTAATGAGTACTGATTATAGTGGAGGATGATGGTGACTCTGGTCCGTGCTGGCTACACTTGTGAGTCATGATGACACTGGTGGGTACTGGTGACACGGGTGAGTTCAGGTGACACTGATGGGTGACGTTCACAGTGGTGGTTGCTGGTGATACTGATGAGTCCTGGTCACACTAATGTGTTCTGGTGACAATCTTGAGTTCTGGTGACACTGGTGAATCCTGGTGACACTGGTAATTGCTTGTGACACTGGTGGGTGCTGGTGACAGTGGTGAGTCCTGATTATACTGGTGGGTGCTGGTGACAAGGATGAATCCTGATGACACTGGTAAGTGCTTTTGGAAATAATAGGTGGTGGTGACACTAGTGAGTCTTGATTACAGTGGTGGGTGTTGGTGACACTGGTCGGTGCTGGTTACACTGGTGAGTCATGATGACACTGGTGGTTGCTGGTGACACTGTTGAATCCTACTGACACTGAGGAGTGATGTTGATACTTTTGGGTGTTGGTGACACTGATGAGTCATGATCACATTGATGTGTTCTGATGATAATCTTGGGTACTGCTGACACTGGTGAGTTCTGATGACGTTGGAGGGTTCTGGTGAAACCGGAAGGTGTTGGTGACATGAATGAGTCCTGATGACACTAGTGTGTGCTGGTGACACTGGTGGGTGCTGGTAATACAGATGAGTCCTGATGACACTAGGTTGGTGCTGCTGACACTGGTGAATCCTGATGACACTGGTTCTTGCTGGTGAGGTTGATGCTGGCGACACTCATGAGTCCTGATCACACTGGTTTGTTCTGTTGACAGTGTTTGGTGCTGGTGACACTGGTGGGTGCTGGTGACACTGGTGGGTGCTGGTAATAGTGATGAGTCCTAATGACGGTGGTGGGTGCTGTTGACAATGGTGCTTCTTGATGGCACTAGAGGGTGCTGGTGACAATGATGAGTCCTGATGATACTGGTGGGTGCTGGTAACACTGGTGGGTGCTGTTGACAATGGTGCTTCTTGATGACACTAGTGGGTGCTGGTGACAAAGATGAGTCCTGATGACACTGGTTGGTGCTGGTAACACTGTTGAGTGATGGTAATATTGATGAATCTTGATGACACTGGTGGGTGCTGGTGACACTGATGAGTCCTGACGACACTGGTTGGTGCTGGTGGCAGTGGTGAGTCCTTATGACACTGGTGGGTGCTAATACAACTGGTGCTTGCTGGCAACACTAATGCGTCTTGATCACACTGTTGTGTTCTGGTGACACTGGTGGGAACTAGTGGCACTGATATGTCCTGGTGACACTGGTGTGCGCTGGTGAAACTGATGAGTCCTGATTACACTGGTGGTGCTTTTGACACTGATAGGAGGTATTGACACTAGTGAGCCCTGATTCCAGTGGTGGGTGCTGGTGACTATGGTCGGTGCTGGTTACAGTGGTGGGTCATGATGACACTGGTGGGTGCTGGTGACTCTGTTGAGTCCTGGTGACTCTGATGGGTGATGTTTATACTGGTGGGTGTTGGTGACAATGATGAGTCCTGATCACACTGATGCGTTCTGGTGACAATTTTGGGTGATGGTGACACTGATGAGTCCTGATGACACAGGTGGGTGCTTGTGACACTGATGGGTGCTGCTGACACAGATGAGTCCTGATGTCATCTGGTTGATGCTTTTGACACTGATAGGTGCTGCTGACACTAGTGAGTCCTGGTAACAGTGGTAGGTGCTGGTGACTCGGGTCGGTGTTGGTTACATTTGTGAGTCATGATGACAGTGGTGGATGCTGGTGACACTGTTGAGTCCTGGTGATAATGATGGGTGCTGTTGATACTGGTGGGTGCTGGTGACACCAGTGGGTGATGGCAATACTGATGAGTCCTGATTACACTAATGGATGCTGGTAACGCTGATGGGTAATACTGATGAGTCTTGACGACACTGGTGGGTGCTGGTGACACTAGTTAGTCTTGATGACACTGGTGGATGCTGGTGTCAGTGGTAGGTCCTGATGACACTGGTGGGTGCTGGTGACACTGATGAGTCCTGATGACACGGGTCAGCGCTTTAGAAATTGATAGGTGGTGGTGACACTAGTGAGTCCTGATTACAGTGGTGGATGTTGTGACACTAGTTGGTGCTGGTTACACTGGTGAGTCATGATGATAGTGGTGGGTGCTGGTGACACTATTGAATCCTGGTGACAATGATGGGTGTTGTTGATACTGGTGGGTGGTGGTGAGACTGACGATTCCTTATCACACTGATGTGTTCTGGTGACAATCTTGGACGCTGGTGACACTGGCCAGTCCTGATGACATTGGAGGGTGCTAGTGACACTGGCCAGTCCTGATGACATTGGAGGGTGCTGGTGACACTGGTGGGTGTTGGTGACACTAGTGAGTCCTGATGACACTGGTGTGTGCTGGTGACAATGGTTGGTGCTGGTAATACAGATGAGTCTTGATGACACTAGGTTAGTACTGTTGATACTGGTGAGTCCTAATAACACTGGCTCGTGCTGGTGAGGTTGATGCTGACGATACTGATGAGTCCTGATCACACTGGTTTGTTTTGTTGACACTGTTGGGTGCTGGTGACACTGGTATGTGCTGGTAATAGTGATGAGTCTTGATGACACTGGTGGGTATGGTGACACTGGTGCTTCCTGATGACACTAGTGGGTACTGGTGACGATTATGAGTCCTGATGACACTGGTGGGTTCTGGTAATACTAGTGGGTAATGGTAATACTGATGCATCTTGATGACACTGGTGGTTGCTGGTGGCACTGGTGAGTCCTGATGTCACTGGTTGGTGTTGGTGATAGTGGTGAATCCTGTTGACACTGGTGGAAGATGGTACAACTAGTGGTTGCTTGTGACACTAATGAGTCCTGATCACAGTGTTGTGTTCAGGTAACACTGATGGGTACTGGTGGCACTGATGAGTCCTGATGAAACTGGTGGGTGTTGGTGATAATTCTGGGTGCTGGCGACACTAATGAGTCATGATGACACGGGTGGGTGCTGGTGACACTGGTGGGCGCTGGTGACACTGATGAGTCTTGATGACACTGGTCGGTGCTTTTGACATTGATAGTAGGTGGTGACACTAGTGAGTCCTGGTCCCAGCGGTGGGTGCAGGTGACTTTGGTCGGTGCTGGTTGCACTGGCAAGTCAAGATGATACTGGTGGATGCTAGTGACACTGTTGAGTCCTGGTGACACTGATGGGTGATATTGATACTGATGGTTGTTCGTGACAATGATAAGTCCTCATCACACTGATGTGTTCTGGTGACAATCCTGGGTGCTGGTGACACTGGTGAGTCCTGGTGACACTGGTGGGTGCTTGTGACACTGGTGGGTGCTGTTGATATAGATGAGTCCTGATGCCTTTGGTCGATGCTTTTGATACTGATAGGTGCTGCTGACACTAGCGAATCCTGATTTCAGAGGTGGGTGCTGTTGACTCTGTCGGTGTTGGTTACACTTGTGAGTCATGATGACAGTGTTAGGTGCTGATGACACCGTTGAGTTCTGGTGATAATGATGGGTTATATTCATGCTGGTGGGTGCTGGCGACACTGGTGGGTTATGATAATACTGATGAGTCCTGATGACACTGGTGGGTGCTGGTAACACTAGTGGGTAATGGTAATACTGATGAGTCTTAATGACACTGGTGGGTGCTGGAGACACTGGTGAGTCCTGATGACACTAGTGGGTGCTGGTGTCAGTGGTGCGTCCTGATGACACTGCTGGGTGCTGGTACAACTTGTAGTTGCTGGTGACATTAATGAGGCCTAATGGCACTGGTGTGCTTTGGTAACAGTGGTGGGTACTGGTGCCACTGACGAGTCCTGATGACACTGGTCGGTGCCAGTGACACTTGTTGGTGCTGGCGACACTGATGAGTCCTGATGACACTGGTGGGTGCTGGTGACAGTGATTAGTCGTCATGACACTGGTTGGTGCTTTTGACACTGATAAGTGCTGGTGAAACTAGCGAGTACTGATTATAATGGTGGATGCTGGTGACTCTGGTCGGTTCTGGCTAGACTTGTGAGTCGTAATGACACTGGTGGGTGCTGGTGACACTGATGAGTCCTGGTGACACTGATGGGTGATGTTTGCACAGGTGGTTGCTGGTGACACTGATGAGCCCTCATCACACTGATGTCTTCTGGTGACAATTTTGGGTGCTGGTGACACTGGAGAGTCCTGATGACAATAGTAGGTTCTTGTGACACAGGTGGGTGCTGGTGACAATGGTGAGTCCTGATGACAATGGTGAGTGCTGGTGACACTGATGAGTCCTGATGACACTGGTAAGTGCTTTTGAAACTGATAGGTGGTGGTGACACTAGTGAGTACTGATTACAGTGGTGGGCGCTGGTGACACTGGTCGGTGCTGGTTACACTGGTGAGTCATGATGACACTGGTTGTTGCTGGTGACACTGTTGAATCCTGGTGACACTGAGGGGTGATGTTGATACTGTTGGGTGTTGGTGACACTGATGAGTCATGATCACATTGATGTGTTCTGGCTACAATCTTGGGTACTCCAGACACTGGTGAGTCCTGATGACATTGGAGGGTGCTGGTGACTCCGGTAGGTGATGGTGACACTAGTGAGTCCTGATGACACTGGTGTGTGCTGGTGACACTGGTAGGTGCTGGTAATACAGATGAGTCCTCATTACACTAGATTGTTGCTGGTGACACTGGTGAATCCCGATGATATTGGTTCGTGCTGGTGAGGCTGATGCTGTCTATATTGATGAGTCCTGATCACACTGGTTTGTTCTGTTGACAGTGTTGGGTGCTGGTGACACTGGTGGGTGCTGGTAATAGTGATGCGTCCTGATGACACTGGTGGGTGCTGGTGCCACTGGTGCTTCCTGATGACACTGGTGCTTCTTGATGAAACTAGTGGATTTTGGTTACAATGATGAGTCCTGATGACACTGGTGGGTGCTGGTAACACTGTTGGGTAATGGTAATACTTATGAATCTTGATGACATTGGTGGGCGCTGGTGAAACTGGTGAGTCCTGATCACACTGATGTGTTCTGGTGACAATCTTGGGTGCTGCTGACAATGGTGAGTCCTGATGACACTGGTAGGTGCTTGTGACACTGGTGGGTGCTGTTGACAGTGGCGAGTCCTGATGACACTGGTGGGGGCTGGTGACGATGATGAGTCTTGATGACACTTGTAGGTGCTTTTGAAACTGATTGGTGGGGGTGACACTAATTAGTCCTGATTACAGTGGTGGATGTTGGTGACACTAGTCGGTGCTGGTTACACTGGTGAGTCATGAAGACACTGGTGGGTTCTGGTGACACTGTTGAATCCTGTTGACACTGATGGGTGATCTTGAAAATGTTGGGTGCTGATGAGGCAGATGAGTCCTGATAACATTGATGTGTTCTGTTGACAATCTTGGGTGCTGATGACACTGGTGAGTCCTGATGATACTGGAGGGTGCTGGTGGCACTGGTGGGTGTTGGTGACATTAGTGAGTCCTGATGGCACTGGTGTGTGTTGGCGACACTGGTGGGTGCTGGTAATGTAGATAAGTCCTGATGACACTAAGTTGGTGCTGGTGACACTGGTGAATCCTGATGTCATTGGTTCATACTGGTGAGGATGATGCTGGCGACACTGATGAGTCATGATCACATTGGTTTGTTCTGTTGACACTCTTAGGTGCTAGTGACACTGGTGGGTGCTGGTAATAGTGATGAGTCCTGATGACACTAGTGGGTGCTGGTGCCACTGGTGCTTCCTGATGAAACTGGTGGGTGCTGGTGACAATGATGAGTCCTGATGACACTGGTGGGTGCTGGTAACACAGTTGGGTAATAGTAATACTGATGAATCTTGATGACACTGGTGGGTGCTGGTGACACTAGTGAGTCCTGACGACACTGGTGGGTGCTGGTGACACTGGTGAGCCCTGACGACATTGGTTGGTGCCTAGAGGCAGTGGTGAGTCCTGATGACACTGGTGGGTGCTGGTGAAATTGGTGGCTGTTGGTGACACTAAAGGGTCTTGAACACTGTCATGTTATGGTGACACTGGTGGGTACTGGAGGCACTGATGTGTCCTGATGGCACTGGTGGGTGCTGGTGACACTGGTGGACGCTGGTGAAACTGATGAGTCCTGATGACACTGGTCGGTGCTTTTGACACTGATAGGAGGTGGTGACACTAGTGAGTCCTGATTCCAGTGGTGGGTGCTGGTGACTCTGGTCGGTGCTGGTTACAGAGGTGAGTCATGATGACACTGGTGGGTGCTGGTGACACTCTTGAATCCTGGTGTTTCTGATGGGTGATGTTCATACTATTGGTTGCCGGTGACAATGATGAGTCCAGATCACAGTGATGTGTTCTGGTGACAATTTTGGGTGCTGGTGACGCTGGTAAGTCCTGATGACACTGGTGGATGCTTGTGACACTGGTGGGTGCTGTTGACACAGATGAGTCCTGATGACACTGGTCGATGCTTTTGACACTGATAGGTGCTGCTGAAACTAGTGAGTACTGATTACAGTGGTGGGTGCTGGTGACTCTGGTCGGTGGTAGTTACACTTGTAATTCATGATGACAATGGTCGGTACTGGTGACACTGATGGGTGATGTTTATACTGGTGACACTTCTGTGTCCTGATGACACTGGTGGGTTTTTTTTGATACTGGTGAGTCCTGATGACACTGGTGGTTGTTGGTGACACTGTTGGGTGATGGTGACACTGATGAGTTCTGATCACATTGATGAGATCTGGTGACAATCTTGGGCGCTAGTGACACTGGCGAGTCCTGATGACATTGGAGGGTGCTGGTAACACTGGTGGGTGTTAGTGACACTAGTGAGTCCTGATGACACTGGTGTGTGCTGGTGACAATGGTGGGTGCTGGTAATACGGATGAGTCCTGATGACACTGGGTTGGTGCTGGTGACACTGGAGAAACCTGATAACACTGGTTCGTGCTGGTGAGGTTGATGCTGGCGACACTGATGAGTCCTGATCACACTGATTTGTTCTGTTTACACCGTTGGGTGCTGGTGACACTGGTGGGTGCTGGTAATAGTGGTGAGTTCTGATGACACTGGTGGGTGCTGGTGACACTGATGCTTCTTGATGACACTAGTGGGTGCTGGTGACAATGATGAGTCCGATGACACTGGTGGGTGCTGGTAACACTGGTGGACAATGGTAATACTGATGAGTCTTGATGACACTGGTGGTTGCTGGTGGCACTGGTGAGTCCTTATGACAGTGGTTGGTGCTGGTGACAGTATTGAGTCCTGATAACACTGGTGGGTCCTAGTTCAACTGGTGGTTGCTGGTGACACTAATGAGTCCTGATCACACTGTTATGTTCTGGTGACACTGGTGGGTACTGTTGGCACTGATGAGTCCTGATGAAATTGGTGGGTGCTGGCGATAATAATGATTGCTGATGACACTGATGGGGGCTGATGACACTGGTGGGCGCTGTTGGCACTGATGAGTCCAGGTGACACTGGTCGGTGCTTTTGACACTGATAGGAGGTGGTGACACTTGTGAGTCCAGGTGACACTGGTCGGTGCTTTTGACATTGATAGGAGGTGGCGACACTAGTGAGTCCTGATTCCAATGATGGGTGCTGGTGACTCTGGTCGGTGCTGGTTGCACTGGTGAGTCATGATGACATTGTAGGGTGCTGGTGACACTGTTGAGTCCTGGTGACACTGATGGGTGATGTTGATACTGGTGGGTGCTGGTGACAATGATGAGTCCTCATCACACTGATGTCTTTTGGTGACAACATTGGGTGCTGGTGACATTGGTGAGTCCTGACGACACTGGTGGGTGCTTGTGACACTGGTGGGTGCTGTTGATATAGATGAGTCCTGATGACACTAGTCGATGTTTTTGATACTGATAGGTGTTGCTGACACAAGTGAATCCTGATTTCAGTGGTGGGTACTGGTGACTCTGGTCGGTGTTGGTTACACTTGTGAGTCATGATGCCAGTGTTGGGTGTGGTGACACTGTTAAGTTTTGGTGATAATGATGAATAATGTTGATACTGGTGGGTGCTGGTGACACTGATGAGTGATGGCAATAGTGATGAGTTCTGATGACACTGGTCGGTGCTGGTAACACCGTTGGGTAATGGTAATACTGATGATTCTTAATGACACTGGTGGGTGCTGGAGACACTGGTGAGTCCTGATGACACTAGTGGGTGCTGGTGTCAGTGGTGAGTCCTGATGACACTGGTGGGTGCTGGTAAAACTTGTGGTTGCTGATGACACTAATGAGTCCTGATCACACTGGTGTGTTCTGGTGACATTGGTGGGTACTGATGGCACTGATGAGTCCTGATGACACTGGTCGGTGCCGGTGTCATTTCTTGGTGCTGGCGACACTGATGAGTCCTGATGACACTGAAGTGTGGTGACGACACTGGTGGGTGCTGGTGACCCTGAAGAGTCCTGATGACACTTGTAGGTGCTTTTGACACTTATATATGCTGCTGAAGCTAGTGAGTACTGATTACAGTGGTGGGTGCTGGTGACTCTGGTCGGTGCTGGTGACTCTGGTCGGTGCTGGTTACACTTGTGAGTCATGAAGAAACTGGTGGGTGCTGGTGACACTGGTGATTCCTGGTGACACTGATGGGTGATGTCTACACTAGTGGTTGCTGGTGACACTGATGAGTCCTGATCACACTGAGGTTTCCTGGCGACAATCTTGCCCGCTGGTGACAATGGTGAGTCCTGATGACTCTGGTGGGTGCTAATGATTCTGGTGATTGCTGGTAATACTGATGAGTCCTGATGACACAGGCGGTTGCTGGTGGGACTGGTCGATCGTGATGAAACTAGTGGGTGCCGTTGAGGTTGGTTTGGTGATAATGATGAGTCCTGTTGATACTGGTGGGTGCTGGTGACATTGGTGGGTGGTGGTAATAGTAATGATTCCTGATGGCACTGGTTGGTGCTGGTGACACTTCTGTGTCCTGATGACACTGGTGGGTTCTTGTGCCGTTGAGGTTGGTGTTGGTGACATTGATGAGTCATGGTGACTGGTGGTTGCTGGTGACACTTTTGGTTGCTGATGACACTGATGAGCCATTATCACACTGGTGTGTTATGGTTACACTGGTTGGAGCTTGTGACACTGGTTAGTCATGATGATATTGGTGGCTGCTGGTGACCATGATGAGTCATGATGATACTGTTGGGTGCTGGTGACACTGGTGTGTGCTGGTGACACTGGAGAGTCCTAATGACACTGGTTGGTGCTGATGACACTGTTGGCTGCTGGTAATGTTGATGAGACCTTATGACACTGGTGGGTGCTGGTGACACTGGCGTGTACTGGAAATACTGATGAGTCTTGATAACATTGGGATGGTGCTGGTAACACAAGTGAATCCTGATTACATTGGTTCGTGCTGGTGAGATTGTTGCTGGTGACACTGATGAGTCCTGATCACACTGGTTTTCTTCTGTTGACACTGTTGGGTGCTAGTGACACTGTTGGATGCTGGTAATACTGATGAGTCCTGATGACACCGGGTTGGTACTGGTGACACCGCTGAATCCTGATGACACTGGTTCATGTTGGTGAGGTTGATGCTGGTGACACTGATGAGTCCTGATCACACTGGTTTGTTCTGTTGACACTGTTGGGTGCTGGTGACACTGGTGGGTTCTGGTAATAGTGATGAGTCCTGAGGACACTGGTGGGTGCTGGTGACACTGGTGAGTCCTGGTGAAAATAGTGGGTGCTGGTGACAATGATGAGTCCTGATGACACATGTGGGTGCTGGTAACACTGTTGGGTAACGGTAATACTTAAGAGTCTTGATGACACTGGTGGGTGCTGGTGACACTGGTGAGTCCTGATGACACTGGTGGGTGCTGGTAACACTGTTTGGTAATGGTAATACTTAAGAGCCTTAATGACACTGGTGGGTGCTGGTGACAGTGGTGAGTCCTGATGACACTGGTGGGTGCTGGTAACACTGTTGGGTAACGGTAATACTTAAGAGTCTTGATGACACTGGTGGGTGCTGGTGACAGTGGTGAGTCCTGATGACACTGGTGGGTGCTAGTAACACTGTTTGGTAATGGTAATACTTAAGAGCCTTAATGACACTGGTGGGTGCTGGTGACACTGGTGAGTCCTGATGACACTGGTGGGTGCTGGTAACACTGTTGGGTAATGGTAATACTTAAGAGCCTTAATGACACTGGTGGGTGCTGGTGACAGTGGTGAGTCCTGATGACACTGGTGGGTTCTAGTAACACTTGTGGATGCCTGTGACACTGTTTAGTCCTGATGAACACCAGTGGGTGCTGGTGACATTGATGAGTACTGATGACACTTGTAGGTGCTGGTGATACCGGTGGGCGCTGGTGACACTGATGAGTCCCTGATGACACTGGTCGGTGCTTTTGACACTGACAGGAGGTGGTAACACTAGTGAGTCCTGATTCCAGTGGTGGGTGCTGGTGACTCTGGTCGGTATTGGTTACACTGGTGAGCATGATGACACTGGTGGGTGCTAGTAACACCGTTAAGTCCTGGTGACACTGAAGGGTGAAGTTGATACCGGTGGGTGCTGCTGACAATGAAGATTCCTGATCACACTGAAGTGTTCTGGTGACATTTTTGGGTGCTGGTGACACTGGTGAGTCCTTATGACACTGTTGGGTGCTTGTGACACTAGTGGATGCTGTTGACACTGATGAGTCCTCATGACACTGGTCGATTCTTTTGACACTGATAAATGCTGCTGACACTAGTGAGTCCTGGTTACAGTGGTGGGTGCTGGTGACTCTTGTCGGTGTTGGTCACACTTGTGAGTCATGATAACATTGGTGGGTACTTGTGATACTGTTGGTGCTGATGACACTGATGAGTCCCGATGACACTGGTCTGTGCTTTTGAAACTGATAGGTGGTGGTGACACTAGTGAGTCCTGATTACAGTGGTGGGTGCTGGTTACACTGGTGAGTCATGATGACACTGGAGGGTGGTGTTGACACCGTTGAATCCCGTTTACACTCATGGTGGATGTTGATACTGGTGGGTGCTGGTGACACTGATAAGTCCTGATCACACTGATGTGTTCTGGTGACAGTCTTGGATGTTAGGGACACTGGCGAGTCTGATGACATTGGGGGTGCTGGTGACACTGGTAGGTGTTGGTGACACTAGTGAGTCCTGATGACACTGGTGTGTGCTGGTGACACTAGTGGGTGCTGGTTATACATATGAGTCCTGATGACACTAGGTTGGTGCTTGTGACACTGGTGAAACCTGATGACACTGGTTCGTGCTGGTGAGGTTGATGCTGGCGGCACTGATGAGTCTTGATCACACTGGTTTGTTCTGTTGACAGTGTTGGGTGCTGGTGACACTGGTGGGTGCTGGTAATAGTGATGAGTCCTGATGACACTGGTGGGTGCTGGTGACACTGATGCTTCCTGATGACAATAGTGGGTGCTGGTGACAAAGATGAGTCCGATGACACTGGTGGGAGTTGGTAACTCAAGTGGGTAATGGTAATACTGGTGAGTCTTGATGAAACTGGTGGATGCTGGTGACGCTGGTGAGTCGTGACGACGCTGGTTGGTGCTTGTGACAGTGGTGAGTTCTGACGACAATGGTGGGTGCTGATACAACTAGTGGTTGCCGGTGACACTAATGAGTCCTGATCACACTGTTGTGTTCTGGTGTCACTGGTGGGTACTGGTGGCAATGATGAGTCATGATGACACTGGTAGGAGCTGGTGACAATTTTGGGTGCTGGCGACACTGGTGAGTCCTGATGACACTGGTGGGTGCTGGTGACACTGGTGGGCGCTGTTGACACGGATGAGTCCTGATAACACTGGTCGGTGCTTTTGACACTGATAGGAGGTGGTGATACTTGTGAGTCCTGATTCCAGTGGTGGGTGCTGGTGACTCTGGTCGGTGCTGGTTACACTGGTGATTCACGATAAAACTTTTGGGTGCTGGTGACACTGTTGAGTCATGGTGACACTGATGGGTGATGTTGATATTGATGGGTGCTGATGACAATGATGAGTTCTGATCGCACAGATGTGTTATGGTGCCAATTTTGGGTGCTGGTGACACTGGTGAGTCTTGATGACACGGTTGGGTGCTTGTGACACTGGTGGGTGCTGTTGACACTGATGAGTCCTGATGTCACTGGTTGATGCTTTTGACACTGATAGGTGCTGCTGACTCTAGTGAGTCCTGATTGCAGTGGTGGGTCCTTGTGACTCTGGTCAGTGTTAGTTACACTTGCGAGTCATGATGACAGTGGTGGGTGCTGGTGACACTGCTGAATCTTGGTGATAATGATGGGTGATGTTGATACTTGTGGGTGCTGGTGACACTGGTGGGTGATGGTAAAATTGATGAGTCCTGATGACACTGGTGGGTGCTGGTAACACTGGTGGGTAATGGTAATACTAATGAGTCTTGTTGACACTGGTGGGTGCTGGTGACACTGGTGAGTCCTGATGATACTGGTGGGTGCTGGTGTTCCTGGTGAGCCCTGATGACGCTAGTGGGTGCCGGTACAAATTTTGGCTGCTGGTGACACTAATGAGTCCTGATCACACTGGTATGGTCTGGTGATACTGATGGGTACTGGTGGCACTGATGAGTCCTGATGACAATGATCGGTGCCAGTGACACTTCTTGGTGCTGGCGACACTGATGAGTCCTGATGACACTGGTGGGTGCTGGTGACACTGACAAGTCCTGATGACACTGGTCGGTGCTTTTGACACTTATAAGTTTTGCTGACACTAGTGAGTACCGATTACAGTGGTGGGTGCTGGTGACTCTGGTCTATGCTGTTTACACTTGTGAGTCTTGATGACACTGGTGGATGCTGGTGACACTGGTGAATTCTGTTGACACTGATGGGTGATGTTTATACTGGTGGTTGCTGGAGACACCGATGAGTCCTGATCACACTGATGTGTTCTGGTGACAGTCCTGATTGGTTGTGACACTGGTTAGTCCTGATGACACTGTTGGGTGATTGTGACACCGGTGGGTGCTGGTGACACTAATGAGTCCCGATGACACTGGTTGGTGCTTTTGAAACTGATAGGTGGTGGTGACACTAGTGAGTCCTGAATACAGTGGTGGCTGCTGTTGACACTTGGTGCTGGTTACTCTGGTGAGTTATGATGACACTGGTGGGTGCTGGTGACAGTGTTGAATCCTGGTGACACTGATGGGTGATGTTGATACTGGTGGGTGCTGGTGAGACTGATGAGTCCTGATCACACTGATGTGTTCTGGTGACAGTCTTGGGTGCTGGTGACACTGGTGAGTCCTGATGACATTGGAGAATGCTGGTGACACTGATGAGTGTTGGTGACACTAGTGAGTCCTGATGACACTGATGTGTGTTGGCGACAATGTTGCGTGCTGGTAATACACATGAGTCCTGATGACACTGGGTTGGTGCTGGTGACACAGGTTAACCCTGATGACACTGGTTCGTGCTGGTGAGGTTGATGCTGGCGACATTGATGAGTCCTGATCACAATGATTTGTTCTGTTGACGTTGTTAGGTGTTGGTGACACTAGTGGTTGCTGGTAATAGTGATGAGTCCTGATGACACAGGTGGGTGGTTTGTTCTGTTGACACTGTCGGGTGTTGGTGACACTGGTGGGTGCTGGTAATAGTGATGAGTCCTGATGACACTGGTGAGTCCTGATGACACTGGTGGGTTCTGGTGACACTTATAGGTACCTCTGACAATGTTTAGTCTTGATGAGCACTGGCGGGTACTGGTGGCGCTGATGAGCCTTGATGACACTGTTGGGTGTTACTAACACTGATAAGTCCTGATGACAGTGGTCGTTGGTTTTGACACTGATAGGAGGTGGTGACACTAGTGAGTCCTGATTCCAGTGGTGGGTGTTGGTGACTCTGGTCAGTGTTGGTTACACTGGTGAGCCATAATGACACTCGTGGGTGCTGTTGACACTGTTATGTCCTGGTGACACTGAAAAGTGATGTTGATACTGGTGGGTGCTGGTGACAACGATGAGTCCTGATCACACTGATGTGTTCTGGTGACAATTTTGGGTGCTGATGACACTGATGAGTCCTTAAGACACTGTTGGGCGCTTGTGACACTAGTGGTGCTGTTGACACTGATGAGTCCTGATGACATTGGTCGATTATCTTAACGCTGATGAATGCTGCTGACACTAGTCAGTCCTGATTACCGTTGTGGTCGCTGGTGACTCAGGTCGGTGTTGGTTACACTTGTGAGTCATGATGACGCTGGTGGATGCTTGTGAAACTGGTGGTGCTGGTGACACTAATGAGTCCTGATGTCATTGGTCGGTGCTTTTGAAACTGATAGGTGGTGGTGACACTAATGAGTCCTGATGACACTGGTGGGTGCTGGTGTAAGTGGTGAGTCCTGATGACACTGATGGGTGCTAGTACAACTTGTGGTTGCTGGTGACACTAATGAGTCATGATCACACTTGTGTGTTCTGGTGACACTGGTGGGTACTGGTGGCACTGATGAGTCCTGATGACACTGGTCGTTGCTTTTGACACTGATAGATGTTGACACTAGTGAGTCCTGATTCCAGTGGTGGGTGCTGGTGACACTGGTCGGTGCTGGTTACACTGGTGAGTCATGATGACAGTGGTGGATGCTGTTGACACTGTTGAATCCTGGTGACACTGATGGGGGATGTTGATACTGGTGGGTGCTGGTGGCACTGATGAGTCCTGATCACACTGATGTGTTCTGGTGACAATCTTGGATGCTGGTGACACTGGCGAGTCCTGATGACATTGGAGGGTGCTGGTGACACTGGTGGGAGTTGGTGACACTTGTTAGTCCTGATGACACTGGTGTGTGCTGGTAACACTGGTGGGTGCTGGTGATACAGATGAGTCCTGATGTCACTAGGTTGGTGCTGTTGACATTGGTGAAACCTGATGACACTGGTTCGTGCTGGTAATGTTGATGCTGGCGGCACTGATGAGTCTTGATCACACTAGTTTATTCTGTTGACACCGTTGGGTGCTGGTGACACTGGTGGGTGCTGGTAATAGTGATGAGTCCTGATGACTCTGGTGGGTGCTGGAGACACTAGTGCTTCCTGATGACACTCGAGGGTGCTGGTGACGCTGGTTTGTCCTGATACACTGTTGGGGGCTGGTGACACTGATGGGAGCTGGTGACACTGATGAGTCCTGATGACACTGGTGGGTGCTTTTGACACTGATAGGAGGTGGTGACACTGGTGAGGTCTGATTCCTGTGGTGAGTGCTGTTGACTTTGTTCGGCGCTGGTTACACTTGTGAGTCATGATGACACTTTTGGGTGCTGGTGACTCTGTTGAGTCCTGGTGACACTGATGGGTGATGTTGATGCTGGTGGGTGGTGGTGACAATGATGAGACCTGATCACACTGATGTGTTCTGTTGACTATTTTGGGTGCTGATGACATTGGTGAGTTCTGATGACACTGATGGGTGCTTGTGACACTGGTGATTGTTGTTGACACTGATAAGTCCTGATGACACTGGTCGATGCTTTTGACACTGATAGGTGCTGCTGACTCTAGTGAGTCCTGATTACAGGGGTGGGTGCTGGTGACTCTGGTCGGTGTTAGTTACACTTGTGAGTCATGATGACACTGGTGGGTGCATTTGACACTGTTGAGTCCTAGTGATAATGATGAGTGATCTTGAGATTGGTGGGTGTTCGTGACACTTGCGGGTGATGGTAATAATGATGAGTCCTGATGACACTGGTGAGTGCTTGTAACACTGGTGGGTAATTGTAACACTGATGAGTCTTGATGACACTGGAGGGTGCTGGAGACACTGGTGAGTCCTGATGACACTGGTGGATGCTGGTGTAAGTGGTGAGTCCTGATGACACTGATGGGTGCTGGTACAACTTGTGGTTGTTGGTGACACTAATGAGTCATGATCACACTGGTGAGTCCTGGTGGCACTGATGAGTCCTGATGACACTGGTGTGTGCTGGCGACACTGGTGGGTGCTGATAATACAGATGAGTCCTGATGACACTAGGTTGGTGCTGGTGACACTGCTGAAACCTGATGACACTGGTTCGTTATGGTCAGGTTGATGCTGGCGGCACTGATGATTCTTAATCACCCTGGTTTGTTCTGCTGAAACTGTTGGGTGCTGGTGACACTGGTGGGTGCTGGTAATAGTGATGAGTCCTGATGACACTGATGGGTGCTGGTGATACTGGTGCTTCCTGATGACACTAGTGGGTGCTGGTCACAATGATGAATCCTGATGACACTGGTTAACACTGGTGGGTAATGGTAATACCGATGGGTCTTGATGACACTGGTGGGTGCTGGTGACACTGGTGAGTCCTGATGACACTGTTTGGTGCTGGTGACAGTGGTGAGTCCTGATGACACTGGTGGGTGCTGGTACAACTGGTGGTTGCTGTTGACACTAATGAACCCTGATCACTCTGTTGTGTTCTGGTGACACTTGTCGGTACTGGTGGCACTGATTTTTCCTGATGAAACTGGTGGGTGCTGGTGACAATTCTGGGTACTGGTGCTAATGATGAGTCGTGATGGCACTGGTGGGTGCTTGTGACATTGGTGGGCACTGGTGACACTGATGAGTCCTGATGACACTGGTCGGTGCTTTTGACATTGATAGGAGGTGGTGACACTAATGAGTCCTGATTCCAGTGGTGGGTGTTGGTGACTCTGGTCGGTACTGGTTACATTGGTGAGTCATGATGACTTTGGTGGGTGCTGGTGACACTGTTGAGTGCTGGTGACACCAATGGGTTATGTTGATACTGGTGGTTGGTGGTGACACCGACGAGTCTTGATCAAACTGATGTGTTCTGATGATAATCCTGGTTGCTGGTGACACTGATCAGTCCTGATGACACTGATCAGTCCTGATGACACTGTTGGGTGCTTGTGACACTGGTGGGTGCTTGTGACACTGGTGAATGCAGTTGACACTGATGAGTCCTGATAACACTGGTCGATGACACTAATAGGTGCTGCTGACACTAGTGAGTCCTGATTACACTGATGGGTGCTGGTGACTCTGGTCGGTGTCGGTTACATTTGTGAGTCATGATGACACTGGTGGGTGCTGGTGACACTGGTGAGTCCTGATGACATTAGAGGGTGCTGGTGACATTGGTTGGTGTTGGTGACACTAGTGAGTCCTGATGACACTGGTGTGTGCTGGACACACTGGTGGGTGCTGGTAATATAGATGAATCCTGATGACACTGGCTTGGTGCTGCTGAGGTTGATGCTGGAGACACTGATGAGTCCTGATCACACTGGTTTGTGCTGGTGACACTGGTGGATGCGAGTGATAGTGATGAGTCCTGATGACACAGATGAGTGCTGGTGACTCTGGTGCTTCCTGATGACACTAGTGGTTGATGTTGACAATGATAAGTCCTGATGACACTGGTGGGTGCTGGTAACACTAGTGGGCAATGGCAAAACTGATGAGTCTTGATGCACTGGTGGGTGCTGGTGACATTGGTGAGTTCTTATGACACTGGTTGGTGCTGGTGACATTTGTGAGTCCTGATGACACTGGTGGGTGCTGGTGCAAGTGGTGGTTGCTGGTGACACTAATGAGTCCTGATCACGATGTTGTGTTCTGGTGACACTGGTGGGTACTGGTCGCACTGATGAATCCTGATGATACCGGTCGGTGCTGGTGACAATTCTGGGTGCTGGCGACATTGATAAGTCCTGATGATGCTGGTGGGTGCTGGTGACACTGGTGGCGCTGGTGACACTGATGAATCCTGATGACATTGGTCGGTGCTTTTGACACTGAAAGATGGTGACACTTGTGAGTCCTGATTCCAGTGGTGGGTGCTGGTGACTCTGGTCGATGCTGGTTATACTGGTGCGTCATGATGACACTGGTGGGTGCTGGTGACACTGTTGAATCCTGGTGACACTGATGGGTGATATTGATAGTGTTGGGTGCTGGTGACAATGATGAGTCTTGATCACGCTGATGTATTCTGGTGACAATTTTGGGTGCTGATGACGCTGGTGAGTCCTGATGACACTGGTGGGTGCTTGTAACACCGTTGGGTGCTGTTGACATAGATAAGTCCTGATGACACTGGTCGATCCTTTTGACACTGGTAGGTGCTGTTGACACTGGTGAGTCCTTATTAGAGTGGTGGGTGTTTTTGACTCTGGTCGGTGTTGAATACACTTGTGAGTCATGATGACACTGGTGGGTGCTGGTGACACTGTTGAGTTCTGGTGATAATGATGGGTGATGGTAACACTGATGAGTCCTGATGACACTGGTGGGTGCTGTTAACATTGGTGGGTAATGGTAATACTGATGAGTCTTGATGACACTGATGGGTGCTGGTGACACTGGTGAGTCCTGATGACACTGGTGGGTGCTGATAACATAGATGAGTCCTGATGACACTGGTCGATGCTTTTGACACTGATAGGTGCTGCTGACACTATTGAGTCCATATTAGAGTGGTGGATGATTGTGACTCTGGTCGGTGCTGGTTATACCTGTGAGTCATGATGACACTGGTGGGTGCTGGTGACCTAGTGGGTCCTAGTGACACTGATGGGTGATATTTATATTGGTGGTTGCTGGTGACACTGATGAATCCTGAACACACTGATGTGTTCTGGTGACATTCTTTTGTGCTGGTGACTCTGGTGAGTCCTGATGACACTTGTGGCTGCTTGTGACACTGGTGAGTGCTGGTGACAGTGGTGGATCCTGATGACACTAATGGGTGCTGGTGACACTGGTGGCTGCTGGTGATACTGATGAGTCCTGATGACACTAGTTGGGACTGATGACACTGGTGAGTCCTGATTACACTGGCGGTTGCTGGTGACACTGGTTAATCGTGATGTCACAGGTGGGTGCTCTTGGGGTTGGTGTTGGTGATATTGATGAGTCATGATCACACTGGTGTGTTCTGATGACAATGGGGGGATGCTGGTGACACTGGTTGGTTCGGATGATACCGGTTGCTGCTGGTGACAATGATGAATCCTGATGATACCGGTGGGTGCTGGTGACACTGATGGGTGCTGGTAATTCTGATGATTCCTGTTGATACTGGTTGGTGCTGGTGACACTTCTGTATCCTGATGACACTGGTTGGTGATTGTGACACTGGTGAGTCCTGATGACACTGGTGGTTGCTGGTGACACTGTTGGGTGTTGGTGACACTGATAAGTCCTGATCACACAGGTGTGTTATAGTTACACTGGTGGGTGCTGGTGACATTGGTTAGTCCTGATGATATTCGTGGCTGCTGGTGACCATAATGAGTTCTGATGACACTGTTGGGCGCTGTTGACACTGGTTTGTGCTGGTGACACTGGAGTGTCCTGATGACACTGGTTAATGCTGGTGACACTGGTGGCTGCTGGTAATATTGATGAGTCCTGATGACACTACTGGGTGCTGGTGACACTGGTGGGTGCTGATAACACTGATGAGTCCTGATGACACTGGGTTGGTGCTGGTGACACTGGTGAATTCTGATGACATTGGTTCGTGCTGGTGAGGTTGATGCCGGTGACACTGATGAATTCTGATCACACTGGTCTGTTCTGTTGACACTGTTGGGTGCTGGTGACACTGGTGGGTTCTGGTGATAGTGATGAGTCCTAATGACACTAGTGGGTGCTGGTGACACTGTTAAGTTCTGATGACAACAATGGGTGCTGGTGACAATGATGAGTCTTGATGACATTGGTGGGTGCTGGTGACACTGGTGAGTCCTGATGATACTGGTGCGTTCTGGTGACACTTGTGGGTGCCTGTGACACTGTTTAGTCCTGATGACACTAGTGGGTGTTGGTGACACTGATGAGTCCTGATAACAGTAGTGGGTGCTTGTGACTCTGGTGAGTCTTGATGAAACTATTGGGTGCTGGTGACACCGATAGGTCCCGATGACAGTGTTAGGTGCTTGTGACAGTGTTGAGTCTTTATGACACAAGTGGGTGCTGGTAACACTGGTGGCTGCTGGTAATACTGATGAGTTCTTATAATATTGGTTGGTGCTGGTGACACTGGTGAGTCCTGATGATACTGGTGGTTGCTGGTGGCACTGGTTAATCGCGATGACACTGATTGAAGCTTTTGAGGTTGGTGGTGGTGATACTGATGGATCTTGATCACACTGGTGTGTTCTGGCGACACTGGTGGGTTTTGGTGACACTGGTGAGTCCTAATGACACTGCTACTGACAATGATGAGTCCTGATGATACTGTTGGGCACTGGTGACACTGGTGGGTGCTGGTAACACTGGTGGGAATGGTAATACTAATGAGTCTTGATGACATTGATTGGTGCTAGTGCACTGGTGAGTCCTGCTGACACTGGTGGGTGCTGGTGACACTGGTGAGTCCTGATGACACTGGCGGGTGCTGGTACAACTGGTGGTTGCTTGTGACATTAATGAGTCCTGATCAAACAGGTGTGTTCTGGTGACTCTGGTGGGTACTGATGGCACTGATGACTCATGATCGTACTGTTGGGTAATGGTAAGATGGGTGCTGTCGACACTGATGATTCCTGATGACACTGGTGGGTGCTGGTGACACTGGTGGGTGCTGGTAACAATGAAAAGTCCTGATGACACTGGTCGGTGCTTTTGACACTGATGGGTAGTGGTGACACACTATTGATTCCTGATTCCAGTGGTGGTGCTGGTGACACTGGTCGGTGCTTGTTACAATGGGGAATCGTAATTACACTGGTGGGTACTGTTGACATTGTTGAGTCCTGGTGACACTGATGGGTGATGGTGACACTGGTGGGTCTGTTGACACTGGTGAGTCCGTATGACACTGGTGAGTCCTAGTCATAGCGGTGGGTGCTGGTGATACTGGTCAGTGCTGGTTACACTGGTGAGTTATGATGAAACTGGTGGGCGCTGGTGACACTGTTGAATCCTGGTGGCACTGATGGGTGATGTTGATAATGGTGGGTGCTGGTGACTCTGATGAGTCCTGATCATATTGATGTGTTCTGGAGACAATCTAGGGTGCTGGTGACACTAGTGAGTTCTGATGACATTGGATGGTGCTGGTGACACTGATGGGTGTTGATGACACTAGTGAGTCCTGATGACACTGGTATGTGCTAGTGACACTGGTGGGTGCTGGTAATACGGATGAGTCTTGATGACACTGGGTTGGTGCTGGTGACACCGGTGAATCCTGATGACACTGGTTCATGCTGATGAGGTTGATGCTAGCGACACTGGTGAGTCCTGATGACACTGTTTTATTCTATTGACACTGTTGGGTGCTGGTGGCACTGGTGGGTGCTTGTAATACTGATGAGTCCTGATGACACTGGTGCTGGTGATGACACTAGTCGGTGCTGTTGAGGTTGGTGCTTGTGATACTGATAAGTCATGATCACATTCGTGTGTTCTGGTGACACGGGTGGGTGCTGGTGACACTGGTGTTTCCTGATGACACTAGTGGGTGCTGGTGACACTTGTGAGTCCTGATGACATTTGTTGGTCTGGTAACACTGGTGAGTAATGGTAATACTGATAAGTCTTGATGATAGTGGTGGGTGTTGGTGACACTGTTAAGTCCTGATGACACTGGTTGGTGGTGGTGACAGTGGTGAGTTCTGATGACACTGGTGGATGCTGGTACAGCCGGTGACACTAATGAGTCCTGATCACACTCCTGTGTTCTGGTGACACTGGTGTGTACTGGTAATACTGGTGTTTCCTGATGACACTGGTTGGTGGTGGTGACACTTGTGTGTCCTGATGACACTGGAGGGTTCCGGTGACACTGGTGAGCCCTGATGACATTGGTGGGTGCTGGTGACACTGGTGGGTGCTGGTTGACACTGATGAGTCCTGATCACACCGGTGTGTTATGATGACACTGGTGGGTGCTGGTGACATTGGTTAGACCTGATGACTTTGGTGGCTGCTGGTGACCATGATGAATCCTAATGATACTGTTGGGTGCTGGTGACACTGGAAAATCCTGATGACACTGGTTGGTACTGGTGGCCCTGGTGGATGCTAGTAATAGCTATGAATCCTGATGGCCCAGGTTGGTGCTGGTGACACTGGTGAGTCCTGAAGACCCTGTTGGTTGCTGGTGGCACTGGTTAATCTTGATGACACTGGTGGGTGCTGTTGAAGTTGGTGCTTGTGATATTGATGAGTCTTGATCACACTTTTGTGTTCTAGAGACACTGGAGGGTGCTGGTGACACTGGTGAGTCCTGATGACACTGGTATGTGCTGGTGACACTGTTGGGTGCTGGTGACACTGGTGAGTCGTTATGACGCTCGAAGGTGCTGGTGACACTGATGAGTCTTGATGACACTGTTGGATGCTATTGTCACTGGTGGGTGCTGGTGACATTGGTGAGTCCTTGTCACACTAGTATGTTTTGGTGACACTGGTGAGTGTTGGTAACATTGATAAGTCCTGATCACACTGTTGGGTGCTGGTGACACTGATTAATCCTGATGACCCTGGTGGGTGCTGTGACACTGATGAGTCCTGATCACACTGTTGTGTTCTGGTGACACTGGTGGGTACTGATGGCACTGATGAGTCATGATCGTACTCTTGGGTGCTGGTGACACTGGTGGGTGCTGGCGATACTGATGACTCCTGATGTTACTAGTCGGTGCTGTTGACACTGACAGGTGCTGCTGACACTAGTGAGTCCTGATTACGGTGGTGGGTGTTGGTGACACTGGTCGGTGCTGGTTACATTGGTGAGTAATGATGACACTGGTGAGTTCTCATCACACTGGTGGGTGCTGGTGTCACTGGTGGATGCTGGTACTGATGAGTCCTGATGGCACTGGGTGGATGCTGGTGACACTGGTGAATCCTGCTGACACTGGCTCGTGCTGGTGAGGTTGATGCTGGTGACACTGAAGAGTCCTGATCACGCTGGTTTGCTATGTTAATACTGTTGGGTGCTGGTGACACTGGTGGGTAATGGTAATACTGATGAGTCCTGATGACACTGATGATTGCTGATGACGCTGGTGAGTCTTGATTACACTGATGGGTGCTGGTGACAATGATGGTTCCTGATGACACTGGTGGGTGCTGGTAACAGTGGTGGGTAATCTTAATACCGAAGAGTCTTGATGACACTGGTGGGTGCTGGTGACGCTGGTCAGTCCTGATGACACTGGTGGGTTCAGGTGACACTTGTGGGTGCCTGTGACACTGTTGAGTCCTGATGACACTAGTGGCTGCTGGTGACACTGATGTGACCTATCCTGATGACTATGGTGGGTCCTGGTGACACTGGTGGGTGCTGGTAATACTGTTGAATCCTGATGACAATTGTTGGTGCTGGTGACACTGGTGAGTCCTGATGACACTGGTGGTTGCTGGTGGCACTGGTTAATCCTGATGATAAAGGTGGGTGCTGTTGAGGTTGGTGCTAGTGATACTGATGAGTCATGATCATACTCTTGTATTTTGGTGACACTGGTGTGTGCTGGTGACACTGATGAGTCCTGATGACGCTTATGGCTGCTGGTGACAATGATGAATCCTGATGACATTGGTGAGTGCTGGTAATACTGATGACCCCTGATGACCCTGGTTGGTACTGGTGACAATGGTGGGTCCTGATGACACTGGTGGATGCCGGTGACACTGGTGAGTCTTGGTGACACTGGTGGCTGCTGGTGACACTGGTGGGTGCTGGTGACACTGATAGGTCCTGATCACACTGGTTGTTATGGTGACACTGGTTGGTGCTGGTGACATTAGTAGTCTTGATGGCACTGGTGGCTGCTGGTGATCCTGATGAGTCCTGATGACACTATTGGGTGTTGGTGAAACTGGTGTATGCTCGTGACATTGGAGAGTCCTGATGACAGTAGTTGGTGCTGGTGACAATGATGGGTACAGTTGATACTGATGGGTGCTGGTGACACTGGTGAGTTTTGATCACACTGGTGGGTGTTGGTGACACTGGTGGATGTTGGTGACACTGGTGGGTGCTGGTGACACTGTGAGATCTGATTACACTAGTGGGTGCTGGTGACACTGGTGGGTGCTGGTGCCACTAATGAGTCCTGATCTCCTTGGTGTTGCTGTTGACGCTGTTGGGTTCTGGCGACTCTGATGAGCCCTATTCACTCTGGTGGGAGCTGATGACACTGGTGGGTGCTGGTGACACCAGTGAGTCTTGATGACACTTGTGGGTGCTGGTGACACTGGTGGGTGCTGGTAGTACTGATGAGTCCTGATGAAACTGGTGGGTGCTGGTAACACTGGTGAGTCCTGATTACACTGGTATGTGCTGGTGACACTGGAGAGTCCTGATGACACTAGTTGTTGCTGGTGACACAGATGGGTGCAGTTGATATTGGTGGGTGCTGGTGACACTGGTGAGTTCTGATCACGCTGGTGGATGTTGGTGACACTGATGGGTGTTGGTGACACTGGTGGGTGCTGGTGACACTGATGAGTCCTGATGACACTGGTGGGTGCTGGTGACACTGGTGGGTGCTGGTAATACTGATGAGTCCTGATGACACTGGTGGGTGCTGGTGACACTGGTGAGTCCTGATTACACTGGTAGGTGCTGTTGATACTCGTGAGTCCTGATGACACTGATGGGTGCTGGTGTCACTAGTGGGTTTTGGTGACATTAACGATTCCTGATTTCACTGATGTGTGTTCTGGTGACACTGGTAATGCTGATGACACTGATGAGTCCTGATGTCACCGCGGGGTGCTGGTGACAATGACGAGTCCTGATGACAGTGGTTAGTGCTAGGGATACTGTTTGGTGCTGGTGACACTTTTGTCTTGATGACACTGGAAGGTGCTGGTGACACTGATGGGTGCGGGTGACTGTGGTGGGTGCTCGTGACACTGATGAGTCCTGATGACGCTGGTGAGTGTTGGTGACACTGGTGGGTGTTGGTGACGCTGTTGGGTCATGGTGGCACTAATGAGTCCTGATTATACTGGTGGGTGCTGGTAACGCTGATGAGTCCTGATGACAGTGGTGGGTGCTGGTGACACCGATGGGTGTTGGTGACACTGGTGGTTACTGGTGACACTAATGAGTCCTGATCACACTGGTGTGTTCTGGTGACACTGGTAGGTACTGGTGGCACTGATGAGTCCTAATCATACTGTTGGGTGCTGGTGACACTGATGTGTGCTGGCGACACTGATGAGTCCTGATGACACTGGGGAGTCCATATGACACTAGTGGGTGCTAATGACACTGATTTGTCCTGATGACACTGATCGGCGCTTGTGACACTGGTGGGTGTTGGTGACACTGATGAGCCCTGATCACACTGGTGGGTGCCGGTGACACTGGTGGGTGCTGATGACACTAATTTGTCCTGATCTCCCTGGTGGTTGCAGTTGAAACTGGTGGGTGCTGGCGACTCTGATGAACCCTGATCACTCTGGTGGGTGCTGATGACACTGGTGGGTGCTGGTGACACCGGTGAGTCCTGTTGACACTGGTGGACGCTGTTGACACTTATTAGTTCTGGTGACACTGATGGTTGATGGTGACACTGGTGGGTGCTGGTGAAACTGGTGAGTCGTGATGGCACTGTTGGTCCTGGTGACACTGATGACTGATGAGTCCTGATGACACTGTTTGGTGCTGGCGACGCCGGTGGGTGTTGGTGACATTGTTGGTTGCTGGTGACATTGATGACTCTTGATGACACTGGTGGGTGCTGGTGACACTGATGATTCCTGATGACACTGGTGTATGCTGTTGACCCTGGTGTGTGCTGGTGACACTGATGAGTCCTGATCACACTGGTGTGTGTTTTGGTGACACTGGTAGTGCTGGTGACACTGGTGAGTCCTGATGACAGTGGTAAGTGCTGGTGATACTGGTGGGTATTGGTGACACTGGTGAGTCCAGATGACACTAATGGGTGCTGTTGACAGTGATGGATGCTGGTGACACTGGTGGGTGCTGGTGCACTGATCAGTCCTGATGACACTGGTGGGTGCTGGTGACACTGGTGGGTGCTGGTGACACTGGCTGGTGCTGGTGATACTGACGAGTCCTGATAAGTGTTGGTAAGTGTTGGTGACACTGATGAGTCCTGATGACACTGGTGAGTGTTGGTGACACTTGTGGGTGTTGGTGACACTGATGAGCCCTGATGACACTGTTGGGTGCTGTGACATTGGTGAGTCCTGATGACACTAGTGGGTGCTGTTGACACTGATGAGTCCTGATCACACTGGTCTGTTCGTATGACATTGGTGAGTGCTAGTGACACTGATGAGTCCTGATTACACTGTTGGGTGCTGGTGACACTGGTGAGTGCTGGTGATTCTGGTGAGTCCTGATGAGACTGGTGGGTGATAGTAACGCTGATTTGTCCTGGTGATAGTGATGGGTTATTGTGACACTGGTGTGTGCTGGTGACACTGATGAGTCCTTATCACTCTGTTGTGTTCTGGTGACACTGATGGGTACTGGTGACACTGGTGAGTTCTGATAACACTTGTGGGTGCTGGTGACACTGATGAGTCCTGATGACACTGATGGGTGCTGGTGACACTGGTGGGTGCTGGTGACACTGACGAGTCCTGATGACACTGGTGGGTTCTGGTGACACTGTTGCGTGCTGTTGACACTGGTGAGTCCTGGTAACACTGATGAGTCCTGATCACACTGGTGTGTACTGGTGACACTGGTGAATGCTGGTGACACTTATAAGTCCTGATCACACTGATGGATGCTGGTGACACTAATGATCTGATAACACTGGTGGGTGCCGCTGACACTGATGGGTGCTAGTGACATTCGTTTGTGCTGCTGACACTGTTGGGTGCTGGTGATAAATATGCGTTCTAATGAAACCGGTCGGTTCTAGTGATACATTCACTGTATGTACTTATGACACCTATGGCTGCAGGTAATACTGTGTGTGCTGGTGACACTGGTAGATGTTGTTGACACACGTGGTTGCTGGTGACACAGGTAGCTGCAGTTGACATTGATGAATGCTGATGACACTGGTGGGTGCTTGTGACACTGATGAATGTCGGTGAGATATTGATGGATGCTGTTGAGGTTGATGATTGTCGATGAGGTACTGATGGTACTGGTGAGGTTAACGACGGTGAGGTTGATGACTGATGGTTGTTGGTGAGGTTCATGACTGGTGGTGTAGTACTGATGGATGCTGGTGACGTTGATGACTGTTGGTGTGGTATTGATGGTTGCTGGTGAGGTTGATGACTGTTGGTGTGGTATTGATGGTTGCTGGTGAGGTTGATGATTGCTGGTGAGTTATTGATGAATGCTGATGAGATTGATGACTGATGGTTGTTGGTGAGGTTCATGACTGGTAGTGTAGTACTGTTGGATGCTGGTGAGGCTGATGACTGATGGTGTGGTACTGATAGTTTCTGGCGAGGTTGATGTATGTCTGTGTGGTACTGATGAATTTTTGTGAGGTTGATGACTGTTGGTGTAGTATTGATGGATGCTGGTGAGGGTGATAAGCGTTGGTTTGGTATTGATAGATGCTGGTGAGGTTGATGACTGTTTGTGTGGTATTGATGGATGCTGGTGAGGTTGATGACTGTTTGTGTGGTATTGGTGGATGCTGGTGAGGTTGATGACTGTTTGTGTGGTATTGATGGTTGCTAGTGAGGTTGATAACCGTTGGTGTGGTATTGATGAATGCTGGTGAGGTTGATGATTGTTGGCGCGGTACTGATGGATGCTGGTGAGGTTGATGCCTGGTGATGCGATATTGATGGTTGCTGGTGAGGTTGACGACTGTACTGATGAATGCTGGTGAGATTGATGACTGTATCGATGAATGCTGGTGAGGTTGATGACTGTTGATGTGGTAGTGATGAATGCTGGTGAAGTTGATGACTGTTGATGTGGTATTGATGAATGCTGGTGAGGTTGATGAATGTTTTTGTGATATTGATGGATGCTGGTGAGGTCGATGACTGTTGGTGCGGTAGTCATGGATGCTGATAAGGTTGATGACTGGTGTGATATTGATGGTTGATGGTGAGGTCGATGACTGTGTGGTATAGATGGTGCTGGTGAGGTTGACAACCATTGGTGTGGTATTGATGGTTGCTAGTGAGGTTGATGACTGTTGGTGTGGTATTGATGGTTGCTGGTGAGGTTGATGACTATTGGTGCGGTACTGATGGTTGCTGGTGAGGTCGATGACTGTTGGTATGGTATTGATAGTTTCTGGTGAGGTTGATGATTGTTGGTGCGGTACTGATGGATGCTGGTAAGGTTGATGAATGGTGGTGTTGTATTGATGATTGCTGGTGAGGTTGATGACTGTTTGTGTGGTTTGATGAATGCTGGTGAGGTTGATGACTGTTGGTGTGGTATTGATGAATGCCGGTGAGGTTGATGGCAGTTTGTGTGGTATTGATGGTTGCTGGTGAGGTTGATGACTGTTGGTGTGGTACTGATGGTTGCTGGTGGGGTTGATGACTCTTTGTGTGGTACTAATGAATGCTGGTGAGGTTGATAACCGTTGGTGTGGTACTGATGGTTGCTGGTGAGGTTGATGACTGTTTGTGTGGTATTGATGAATGCTGGTGAGGTTGCTGACTGTTGGTGTGGTAGTGATGGTTGCTGGTGAGGTTGATGACTCTTTGTGTGATACTAATACATGCGGATGAGGTTGATAACCCTTGGCGTGGTAATGATGGTTGCTGGTGAGGTTGATGACTGTTTGTGTGGTACTGATGTTTGCTGGTGAGGGTGATGACTGTTGGTGTGGTAGTGATGGTTGCTGGTGAGGTTGATGACTCTTTGTGTGATACTAATACATGCGGATGAGGTTGATAACCCTTGGCGTGGTAATGATGGTTGCTGGTGAGGTTGATGACTGTTTGTGTGGTACTGATGTTTGCTGGTGAGGGTGATGACTGTTGGTGTGGTATTGGTGGATGCTGATGAGGTTGATGACTGTTGGTGCGGTACTGATGTTTGCTGGTGAGGTTGATGACTGTTGGTGCGGTACTGATGTTTGCTGGTGAGGTTGATGACTGTTGGTGTGGTATTGATGAATGCTGGCGAGATTGATGACTGTTGGTGCGGTATTGATGAATGCTGGTGAGGGTGATTACTGTTGTTGTGGTACCGGTGGTGCTGGTGAGGTTGATGACTATTGGTGTGGTATTGGTTGATGCTGGTGAGGTTGATGACTGTTGGTTGCTGGTGAGAATGATAACTGTTAGTGTGACATTATGGTATTGGTGGTTGGTGATAAGATTGATAACTGTATGTGTGGTACTGATGTGGTACTGATGTGGTACTGGTGTGGTACTGGTGTGGTACTGATGAATGCAGATGAGGTTGATGACTGTTGGTGTGGTACTGATGAATGGTGGTGAGGTGATGACGTTTAGTGAAAAATGCGCGAGTCACCAGTTCTGTACAATCGTTTAGCTTTACATCTTACTATAACCTTTCGTCTCACTGTTATTGTACATCTCACCAAGACCTTCCATTTCTTTAAGACATCTCTCACCAAGACCTTTCATTTCACCAGGACTTAATCTTTTACCAAAATCTTCCATTTCAATGATACCATCTCTCACCAAGACCTTCCATTTCACTAGACTTTATCTCTCACCAAGACCTTCCATTTCACTAGACTTTTTCTCTCACCAAGACCTTCCATTTCACTAGACTTTATCTCTCGCCAAGACCTTCCATTTCACTAGACTTTATCTCTCACCAAGACCTTCCATTTCACTAGACTTTATCTCTCACCAACACCTTCTATTTCACTAGACTTTATCTCTCACCAAGACCTTCCATTTCACTAGACTTTATCTCTCACCAAGACCTTCCATTTCACTAGACTTTATCTCTCACCAAGACCTTCCGTTTCACTAGACTTTATCTCTCACCAAGACCTTCCGTTTCACTAGACTTTATCTCTCACCAAGACCTTTCATTTCACTAGACTTTATCTCTCAACAAGACCTTCCATTTCACTAGACTTTATCTCTCACCAAGACCTTCCATTTCATTAGACTTTATCTCTCACCAAGACCTTCCATTTCACTAGACTTTATCTCTCACCAAGACCTTCCATTTCACTAGACTTTATCTCTCACCAAGACCTTCCATTTCATTAGACTTTATCTCTCACCAAGACCTTCCGTTTCACTAGACTTTATTTCTCACCAAGACCTTCCATTTCACTAGACTTTATCTCTCACCAAGACCTTCCATTTCACTAGACTTTATCTCTCACCAAGACCTTCCATTTCACTGGACTTTATCTCTCACCAAGACCTTCCATTTCACTAGACTTTATCTCTCACCAAGACCTTCCATTTCACTAGACTTTATCTCTCACCAAGACCTTCCATTTCACTAGACTTTATCTCTCACCAAGACCTTCCATTTCACTAGACTTTATTTCTCACCAAGACCTTCCATTTCACTAGACTTTATCTCTCACCAAGACCTTCCGTTTCACTAGACTTTATCTCTCACCAAGACCTTCCGTTTCACTAGACTTTATCTCTCACCAAGACCTTCCGTTTCACTAGACTTTATCTCTCACCAAGACCTTCCATTTCACTAGACTTTATCTCTCACCAAGACCTTCCATTTCACTAGACTTTATCTCTCACCAAGACCTTCCATTTCACTAGACTTTATCTCTCACCAAGACCTTCCATTTCACTAGACTTTATCTCTCACCAAGACCTTCCATTTCACTAGACTTTATCTCTCACCAAGACCTTCCGTTTCATCAAGCTTTGGTCCCCCTAGCTGTCTCGGGACGGGCAGGAGCTGCTGGGGATAGATCTCGAGCCAGAGGACGGGTGCACCGCCTTAGAGACCCCAAGAGAAACGCTCTTCTGTTTCAAGACTGGTGAGTGACATAATTTGTATCTTCATACAGTGATATAATTTGTACCTTCATACAGTGACATAATTTGTATCTTCATACAGTGATATAATTTGTACCTTCATACAGTGATATAATTTGTACCTTCATACAGTGACATAATTTGTATCTTCATACAGTGATATAATTTGTACCTTCATGCAATGGCAAAATTTGTATCTTCACACAGTGATATAATTATACCTTCATACAGTGACATAATTTGTATCTTCACACAGTGATATAATTTGTACCTTCATACAGTGGAATATTTTGAATCTTCACACAGTGATATAATTTGCATCTTCATTGTGTGGCATAATTTGTATCTTCACACAGTGTTACTATTTGTACCTTCATATAGTGATATAATTTGTATCTTCACACAGTGATATGATTTGTACCTTCATACAATGGCATAATTTGTACCTTCATACAGTGCCCTAATTTGTACCTTCATCCAGTGGCATAATCTGTATCTTCACACAATGATGTAATTTGCACCTTCATACAGTGGTATAATTTGTATCTTCATGCAGTGTTATGATTTGTATCTTCATAGTGTCGCATAATTTGTATCTTCTCACAGTGATATAATTTGTACCATCATACACTGGCATAATTTGTATCTTCACACAGTGATGTGATTTGTACCTTCATACAGTGACAATTTGTACCTTCATACAGTGACATAATTTGAATCTTCACACAGTGATATAATTTGTACCTTAATACAGTGGCATAATGTGTGTGAAAGGAGAAAGTTGAGAGTAAATGTGAATAAGAGCAACATTATTAGGTTCAGTAGGTTTGAGGGACAATTCAATCAGGATGTAATTTTGAATGGAGAAAAATTGGAGGAAGTGAGGTGTTTTAGATATCTTGGAGTGGACTTAGCATCATGCGGTACCAAGGAAGCGGAAGTGAGTCGCAGGTTGGGGAGGAGGCGATGGTTATGGGAGCGATGAAGAATGTATGGAAGGAGAAAACGTGATATCAGAGAGGAAAAATGCGTATGTTTGAAGGAATACTATATCCAATAATATAATATGGTTGCGAGGCATGGGCTATAGGTACGGTTGTGCGGGGGAGGGTGGATTTGTTGGAAATGAGATGTTTGAGGACAATATGTGGTGTGAGGTGGTTTGATCGAGTAAGTAATGAAAGGATATGAGAGATGTGTGGTAATAAAAAAGAGTGTGGTTGAGAGAGCAGAAGAGGGTGTATTGAAATGGTTTGCTCACATGGAAAGAATGAGTGAGGAAAGACTGATAAAGAGGATATATGTATTAGAGGTGGAGGGAACGAGGAGAAGTGGGAAACCAAATTGGAGGTAGAAGAATGGAGTGAAAAAGATTCTGAGCAATCGGGGTCTGAACATGCGGGAGGGTGAAAGGCGTGCAAGGAGTAGAGTAAATTGGAATAATGTGGTATACTGGGGTCGACGCGCTATCAATGAATTGAAGCGGCTGGGGTAAACCACGGAAAGATTTGTGGGGTGTGGATGTGGAAAGGGAGCTGTGGTTTCGGTGCATTATACATGACAGCAAGAGACTGAGTATGAACAAATGCGGCCTTTGTTGTCTTTTCCTAGCGCTACCTTGCGCGCGTACGGAGGGGAGGGAGAAGTCATTTCATGTGTGGCGGGGTGGCGACGAGAATGAATGAAGGCTGGGTATGAATTATGTGCATGTGTATATATATGTATATGTCTGTGTATGTATATGTCTGTTTATGTATGTATATATGTATATGTCTGTGTATGTATATATATGTATATGTCTGTGTTTATATATATATATATGCAGACGTTCAAAAATATAGGTATGTATATGTGCGAGTGTGGAAGTGTATGTGGGTGGGTTGGCCCATTCTTTCGTCTGCTTCCTTGCGCTACTTCGTTAACGGAGGAGACAGCGGCAAAGTATAATAAATATGAAATTATATATACATATATATATATTTATATATATATATATACGAACAGAGTGCATAGGAACGAGCACCTTCAGAGAACATACAAACTTCCATCAGCCAGGATCGAACCCGGGATCCCTGTGCCACAGGCGGGAATGCTACCGCTAGGCTATGGGCCTAGCTAATAGGAAATAACTATCCGAATACTATGTACTCAAATACCCTTCGTCTCAACATGGTGATCAATGGGGTCTACACCGGTCATTTCCCAACAGGCGCACCTAGCCAGCAGATAGCATTTTACCGAACCTAACTGTACAACGCGGAGGTATATGAATATGAACAAAGGAGGCTGTTGGAGATTTGTATGTTCTATGAAGGTGCGCGTTCATATGCACATTGTTCGTATTCATATACCTCCGAGTTGTACAGTTAGGTTCCCTAAAATGCTATCTGCTGGCTAGGTGCGCCTGTTGGGAAATGACTGGTGTAGACCCCATTGCTCACGAATGTGAGACGAAAGGTGTTCGAGTACATAGTATTCGATAGTTATTTTTTATTAACCAGGCCCATAGCCAAGCGGTAGCATTCCCGCTTGTGAAACAGGGGTCCCGGGTTCGATCCTGTCTGTTTGTATGTTATATGATATATATATATATATATATATATATATATATATATATATATATATATATATATCCTTGGGGATGTATACGAGAAAGGGCAGAAGCTGGTGCCTGAGTTTGGTAAAGTGTGTGAAAGAAGAAAGCTGAGAGTAAATGTGAATAAAAGCAAAATTATCAAGTACAGTAAGGTTGAGGGATGATATATATATGATGTATATATATATATATATATATATATATATATATATAAATATATATATATATATTATCCCTGGGGATAGGGGAGAAAGAATACTTCCCACGTATTCCCTGCGTGTCGTAGAAGGCGACGAAAAGGGAAGGGAGCGGGGGGCTGGAAATCCTCCCCTCTCGTTTTTTTTTTAATTTTCCAAAAGAAGGAACACAGAAGGGGGCCAGGTGAAGATATTCCCTCAAAGGGCCAGGCCTCTGTTCTTAACGCTACCTCGCTATCGCGGGAAATGGCGAATAGTATGAAAAAAAAAATATATATATATATATATATGGTGTGGGAGGCAAGTTGTTAGAGCAGTGAAAAGTTTTTATCGAGGATGTAAGGCATGTGTACGTGTAGGAAGAGAGGAAAGTGATTGGTTCTCAGTGAATGTAGGTTTGCGGCAGGGGTGTGTGATTCTCCATGGTTGTTTAATTTGTTTATGGATGGGGTTGTTAGGGAGGTGAATGCAAGAGTTTTGGAAAGAGGGGCAAGTATGAAGTCTGTTGGGGATGAGAGAGCTTGGGAAGTGAGTCAGTTGTTGTTCGCTGATGATACAGCGCTGGTGGCTGAATCATGTGAGAAACTACAGAAGCTGGTGACTGAGTTTGGTAAAGTGTGTGAAAGAAGAGAGTTAAGAGTAAATGTGAATAAGAGCAAGGTTATTAGGTACAGTAGGGTTGAGGGTCAAGTCAATTGGGAGGTGAGTTTGAATGGAGAAAAACTGGAGGAAGTGAAGTGTTTTAGATATCTGGGAGTGGATCTGGCAGCAGATGGAACCATGGAAGCGGAAGTGGATCATAGGGTGGGGGAGGGGGCGAAAATTTTGGGAGCCTTGAAGAATGTGTGGAAGTCGAGAACATTATCTCGGAAAGCAAAAATGGGTATGTTTTAAGGAATAGTGGTTCCAACAATGTTGTATAGTTGCGAGGCGTGGACTATGGATAGAGTTGTGCGCAGGAGGATGGATGTGCTGGAAATGAGATGTTTGAGGACAATGTGTGGTATGAGGTGGTTTGATCGAGTAAGTAACGTAAGGGTAAGAGAGATGTGTGGAAATAAAAAGAGCGTGGTTGAGAGAGCAGAAGAGGGTGTTTTGAAATGGTTTGGGCACATGGAGAGAATGAGTGAGGAAAGACTGACCAAGAGGATATATGTGTCGGAGGTGGAGGGAACGAGGAGAAGAGGGAGACCAAATTGGAGGTGGAAAGATGGAGTGAAAAAGATTTTGTGTGATCGGGGCCTGAACATGCAGGGGGGTGAAAGGAGGGCAAGGAATAGAGTGAATTGGAGCGATGTGGTATACCGGGGTTGACGTGCTGTCAGTGGATTGAATCAAGGCATGTGAAGCGTCTGGGGTAAACCATGGAAAGCTGTGTAGGTATGTATATTTGCGTGTGTGGACGTATGTATATACATGTGTATGGGGGTGGGTTGGGCCATTTCTTTTGTCTATTTCCTTGCGCTACCTCGCAAACGCGGGAGACAGCGACAAAGCAAAAAAAAAAAAAAAAAAAAAAAAATATATATATATATATATATATATATATATATATATATATATATATATATATATAATACTTTGTCGCTGTCTCCCGTGTTAGCGAGGTAGCGCAAGGAAACACGAAAGAATGGCCCAACCCACCCACATACACATCTATATACATACACGTCAACACATCACATATGCATACCTATACATCTCAACGTACTTATATATGTATATACATATATATATATATATATATATATATATATATATATATATATATATATATATATATATGTATATATATATATATATATATATATATATATATATATATATATATATATATTACCCCTGGGGATAGGGGAGAAAGAATACTTCCCACGTATTCCCTGCGTGTTGTAGAAGGCGACTAAAAGGGAAGGGAGCGGGGGGCTGGAAATCCTCCCCTCTCGTTTTTTTCTTTTTAATTTTCCAAAAGAAGGAACAGAGAAGGGGGCCAGGTGAGGATATTCCCTCAAAGGTCCAGTCCTCTGTTCTTAACGCTACCTCGCTAGCGCGGGAAATGGTGAATAGAATGAAAGAAAAGAAAAAGAAATATATATATATATATATATATATATTTATGTATATATATATATATATATATATATATATATATATATATATATATATATATATATATATATATATATATATATGTATATACGTATGGATATGTATACGTATACGTATGTATATACATGTGTATGGGGGGGGGTTGGGCCATTTCTTTCGTCTGTTTCCTTGCGCTACCTCGCAAACGCGGGAGACAGCGACAAAGTATAAAGAAATAATAATATATATATATATATATATATATATATATATATATATATATATATATATATATATATATATATTTTCATACTATTCGCCATTTCCCGCGATAGCGAGGTAGCGTTAAGAACAGAGGACTGGGCCTTTTTTGGAATATCCTCACCTGGCCCCCTCTGTTCCTTCTTTTGGAAAATTAAAAAAAAAAAAAAAAAAAAAAAGAGAGAGGGGAGGATTTCCAGCCCCCCGCTCCCTCCACTTTTAGTCGCCTTCTACGACACGCAGGGAATACGTGGGATGTATTCTTAATCCCCTATCCCCAGGGATATATATATATATATATATATATATATATATATATATATATATATATATATATATATATATATATATATATATATATATATATATATATATATACATACATATATATATATATATATATATATATATATATATATATATATATATATATAATTTATTTATATTTATTTATTATACTTTGTCGCTGTCTCCCGCGTTTGCGAGGTAGCGCAAGGAAACAGACGAAAGAAATGGCCCAACCCACCCCCATACACATGTATATACATACGTCCACACACGCAAATATACATACCTACACAGCTTTCCATGGTTTACCCAGACGCTTCACATGCCTTGATTCAATCCACTGACAGCACGTCAACCCCGGTATACCACATCGATCCAATTCACTCTATTCCTTGCCCTCCTTTCACCCTCCTGCATGTTCAGGCCCCGATCACACAAAATCTTTTTCACTCCTCTCCTTTTTCACTCTTCTCCTCGTTCCCTCCACCTCCGACACATATATCCTCTTGGTCAATCTTTCCTCACTCATTCTCTCCATGTGCCCAAACCACTTCAAAACACCCTCTTCTGCTCTCTCAACCACGCTCTTTTTATTTCCACACATCTCTCTTACCCTTACGTTACTCACTCGATCAAACCACCTCACACCACACATTGTCCTCAAACATCTCATTTCCAGCACATCCATCCTCCTGCGCACAACTCTATCCATAGCCCACGCCTCGCAACCATACAACATTGTTGGAACCACTATTCCTTCAAACATACCCATTTTTGCTTTCCGAGATAATGTTCTCGACTTCCACACATTCTTCAAGGCCCCCAGAATTTTCGCCCCCTCCCCCACCCTATGATCCACTTCCACTTCCATGGTTCCATCCGCTGCCAGATCCACTCCCAGATATCTAAAACACTTCACTTCTTCCAGTTTTTCTCCATTCAAACTCACCTCCCAATTGACTTGACCCTCAACCCTACTGTACCTAATAACCTTGCTCTTATTCACATTTACTCTTAACTTTCTTCTTTCACACACTTTACCAAACTCAGTCACCAGCTTCTGCAGTTTCTCACATGAATCAGCCACCAGCGCTGTATCATCAGCGAACAACAACTGACTCACTTCCCAAGCTCTCTCATCCACAACAGACTTCATACTTGCCCCTCTTTCCAAAACTCTTGCATTTACCTCCCTAACAACCCCATCCATAAACAAATTAAACAACCATGGAGACATCACACACCCCTGCCGCAAACCTACATTCACTAAGAACCAGTCACTTTCCTCTCTTCCTACACGTACACATGCCTTACATCCTCGATAAAAACTCTTCACTGCTTCTAACAACTTTCCTCCCACACCATATATTCTTAATACCTTCCACAGAGCATCGAAGAATGTATGTGAGAATTACTTACAAAAGCAGATGGCTTTGTATGTGGCATTTATGGATCAGGAGAAGGCTTATCTTAGAGTTGATAAAGATGCTCTTAAAAAGATATCTATAGTATATGTTGTGGGAAACAAGTTGGTAGAAGCAGTGAAAAGTTTCTATCGGGGACATAAGGCATGTGTACGAGTAGGAAGAGAGGAAAATGATTGGTTCCCAGTGAATGTCGGTTTGCGGCAGGGGTGCGTATTGTCTCCATGATTATTTAATTTGTTTGTGGATGGTGTTGTTAGGGAGGTGAATGCAAGAGTTTTGGAGAGAAGGGCAAGCATGCAGTCTGTTGTGGATGAGAGGGCTTGGTAAGTGAGTCAGTTGTTGTTCGCTGATGATACCACGCTGGTGGCTGATTCGAGTGATAAACTGCAAAAGTTGGTGACTGAGTCTGGTAAAGTATGTGAAAAAAGAAAGTTGAAAGTAGATGTGAATAAGAGCAAGGTTATTAGGTTCAGTAGGGTTAAGGGACAAGTCAGTTGGGAGGTAAGTTTAAATGGAGAAAAACTGGAGGAAGTAAAGTGTTTTAGATATCTGGGAGTGGATCTGGCAGCGGATGGAACCATATAAGCGGAAGTGAATCATAGTGTGGGCAGGGGGCAAAAATTCTGGGAACCTTGAAGAATGTGTGGAAGTCGAGAACATTATCTCGGAAAACAAAAATGGGTATGTTTCAAGGAATAGTGGTTCCAACAATGTTGTATGGTCGCGTGGCGTGAGCTATGGATAGAGTTGTGCGCAGGAGGGTGGATGTGCTGGAAATGAGATGTCTGAGGACAATATGTGGTGTGAGGTGGTTTGATCGAGTAACTAATGTAAGGGTAAGAGAGATGTGTGGAAATAAAAAGAGTGTGGTTGAGAGAGCAGAAGAGGGTGTTTTGAAATGGTTTGGTCACATGGAGAGAATGAGTGAGGAAAGATTGACCAAGAGGATATATGTCTCAGAGGTGGAGGGAACGTGGAGAAGTGGGAGACCAAATTGGAGGTGGAAAGATGGAGTGAAAAAGATTTTGAGTGATCGGGGCCTGAACATGCAGGAGGGTGAAATGCGTGCAAGGAATAGAGTGAATTGGAACGTTTTGGTATACCGGGGTCGACGTGCTGTCAATGGATTGAACCAGGGCATGTGAAGCGTCTGGGGTAAACCATGGAAAGTTCTGTGGGGCCTGGATGTGGAAAGGAAGCTGTGGTTTCGGTGCATTACTACATGACAGCTAGAGACTGAGTGTGAACGAATGGGGCCTTTGGTGTCTTTTCCTAGCGCTACCTCGCACACATGAGGGGGAAGGGGGTTGTCATTCCATGTGTGGCGAGGTGGCGATGGGAACAAATGAAGGCAGACAGTATGAATTATGTACATGTGTATATATGTATATGTCTGTGTGTGTATATATATGTGTACATTGAGATGTATAGGTATGTATATTTGCGTGTGTGGACGTGTATGTATATACATGTGTATGTGGGTGGGTTGGGCCATTCTTTCGTCTGTTTCCTTGCGCTACCTTGCTAACGCGGGAGACAGCGACAAAGCAAAATAAATAAATAAATAAATAAATAAATAAATAATATATATATATATATATATATATATATATATATATATATATATATATATATATATATATATATATATATATATATGTATATTTCAAACTATTCGCCATTTCCCGCGTCAGCAAGGTAGCGTTAAGAACAGAGGACTGGACCTTTGGGGGAATATCCTCACCTGGCCCCCTTCTCCGTTCCTTCTTTTGGAAAATTAAAAGAAATATATATATATATATATATATATATATATATATATATATATATATATATATATATATATATATATATATATATATATATATTATCCCTGGGGATAGGGGAGAAAGAATACTTCCCACGTATTCCCTGCGTGTCGTAGAGGGCGACTAAAAGGGGAGGGAGCGGGGGGCTGGAAATCCTCCCCTCTCGTTTTTTTTTTTTTTTAATTTTCCAAAAGAAGGAACAGAGAATTGGGCCAGGTGAGGGTATTCCCTCAAAGGCCCAGTCCTCTGTTCTTAACGCTACCTCGCTAATGCGGGAAATGGCGAATAGTTTGAAAGAAAAGAGAAAAAGATATATATAGATATATGTATATATATATATATATATATATATATATATATATATATATATATATATATATATATATATATATATATATATATATATATACATATATATATATATGTATATATATATATATATATATATATATATATATATATATATATATATATATATATATATATATATATATATATATATATATATATATATATATATATATATATATATACATATATATATATATGTATATATATATGTATATATATATATATATATATATATATATATATATATATATATATATATATATATATATATATATATATATATATGTAGCTTCGTCTCTTCGTTTTATGTCAACTGACTGTTATATTTCTGTCTTGTATCTCCTCTGATGATGTGATTATTACACGAAAGTGCACTTGGGAACTTATCGTGTTCCATTAATGACAGGAAAATCTTCAGTGCTGTGAAAAACTGAGGTATTTCAGAAACAATCAGAATCTTAATAAATGATGATGACATAAAGGAAGCAAAAAGTGATGAAAATCAAATACATCTGTAGTTCTATCAACAAAAACTGGGGTGTGGATCCAGAAGTATAAGGGACAATTGATGAAAATAAAGACAAATAGTTGGATCTTCAGTAATATATGATGGTGTGGAGCTGCGCGAGGGGTCACTGGGAGGTGAGTCCCGGTTGACCCGGCACTATCTCCACCTGCTAGACCTCAGACCCCAAGATGCTGGCATGTACACATGTGCCGCAGCCAATCCCCTTGGGGCTGCAGCTGCTAACTGGACACTCCGGGTGATAGCTCTGATCAAACTGTGTGCCTGGAACCTGAAATGTTTGCTGCCCAAGAGGTGCAGTTAGCAAACTGAAAGTGTTATGGTCCTCAATATGGCAGTACTGTTAAAGAACGCAGATAAGACTTAGTGGATCAGGATGAAATGTAGTTAGTCCATGGGGGTCAACGGCAGGGTTCCATATGAGACTAAATTATGTCGGGAATGACTGCTCTCAACCATGGTCACAGCTTAAGCGTCGCGTCATGAGAAGAACCATCATAATGGAGTTGCACGGACTGTGATCCTTGCTGTGGTTACAAGAATGTTCTTCTGCTCACCAGTGATGCTACTACGTTTGTGAATCAAGAACCATTGAAACACAAACCTCGCCAGGTGGTAGAGTGTCCCGCAGTGTATCGAGACAGACTTCCCCAGAACTTTTTTAAAGGGGAAGTGAATGTTTATAGTTGTGTTACTGGAGTGATAGTTGTCATACATGGTGCTTTGACAAGAAAATAGTGAAATTGGAAAAAATGTAGCTTAGACATTAAAGCTTATTGATACAGTGGTTAAATTGATGAGAACTGCTATTGACGTTTGTGTAAATGAATTATACATTTCCCTTTTCCATAGCCAGAGGTTGAACCATTATGTGACATTCATTTTTTCATTTCATTTCAAGGTAAAAGTTTCAGTTTTCTAAATTGTTTCTTACATTTTTCATGTGTATATATATATGTATATGTGTGTGTGTGTATATGTGCGTATGTATGTGTATGTATATATACATATATGTATATATATGTATATTATCCCTGGGGATAGGGGTGAAAGAATACTTCCCACGCATTCCTCGCGTGTCGTAGAAGGCGACTAGAGGGGACGGGAGCGGGGGGCCAGAAATCCTCCCCTCCTTGTATTTTTTTAACTTTCTAAAATGGGAAAAAGAAGAAGTCACGCGGGGAGTGCTCATCCTCCTCGAAGGCTCAGACTAGGGTGTCTAAATGTGTGTGGATATAACCAAGATGTGAAAAAAGGAGAGATAGGTAGTATGTTTGAGGAAAGGAACCTCGATGTTTTGGCTCTGAGTGAAACGAAGCTCAAGGGTAAAGGGGAAGAGTGGTTTGGGAATGTCTCGGGAGTAAAGTCAGGGGTTAGTGAGAGGACAAGAGCA
>NC_092258.1:15839478-15854478 GCF_036320965.1 Panulirus ornatus | reverse complement strand
AATAAACCTCTTACCACTAAACCTCCTACCAATAAACCTCCTACCAATATACCTCTTACTACTAAACCTCTTACAACTAGACCTGCAATTACTAGACATCGTACAACTAGACCTCCGACCACTAAACGTCTCAACACTAAGCCTCTTACAACACTAAACCTCTTACCTCCTACCAATAAACCTTGTAACGATAAACCTCCTATCACTAAAACTCATACCACTAAACCTCTTACCACAAGAACTCCTTCCACTAAATCTCCAACCATTAGACCTCATACCATTAGACTTTCAGTCACTATGAATCCTGCAACTAAACCTCCTACCACAAAACCTCCTACCACTAAACCTCCTACCACGAGCCCTCGTACCTCTAAACCTCCTACCACAAAACATCTTACCACTAAACTTCCTAACAACAGACATCGTATCACTAGACCTCCTACCAATAAACTTAGTACCACGAAACCTCCTACTACTAGAACCTAGAACTCCTACGACTATTGCTCATAGCACTAAGCCTGCTACCACTAGACCTGATACCATCAAATCTCTTACCAAAAAAAATCCTACTACTAAACGTCTTACCACTAAACCTATTACCAATAGACCTCCAACCACTAAACCTCCTGCCATTGGGCCGCTTATCACTAAACCTCATACCACTAGACCACCTATCAATAAACCTCCAACCACTAACTCTTCTACAACCAGATCTTCTACTGCAAAACCTCTTACTACCACGTCTCCTTTCACTAGATATCCAACCACTAGACCTCCTACCATGAAACCTCTTACTGCCAGACCTCCTACCACTAAACTTCGTACCACTAAATCTCCAACCACCAGACCTTCTATCACTAAACCTCTTAGCACTTACTTATTATAGCTCCTACCACAAACTATCCCACCACTAGACCTCCTACCACAGAAGTTCTTACCACTAAACCTCCTACTACTAAGTCTCCTACCAACAGACTTTCTACCTCTAAAGCTCTTACTACTTATTATAGCTCCTACCACAAACTATCCCACCACTAGACCTCCTACCACAGAAGTTCTTACCACTAAACCTCCTACTACTAAGTCTCCTACCAACAGACTTTCTACCTCTAAAGCTCTTACTACTTATTATAGCTCCTACCACAAACTATCCCACCACTAGACCTCCTACCACAGAAGTTCTTACCACTAAACCTCCTACTACTAAGTCTCCTACCAACAGACTTTCTACCTCTAAAGCTCTTACTACTACACGTCCTACCACTAAACCTCCTGCCACTAAACCTCCTACCACCAAAAGTCTGACCACAGAATTTCCCACAACTAGACCTCTTACAACTAAGCCTCTTACAACTAAGCCTCTTACCACTAAGCCTCTTACCACTATACCTCCTCCCATTAAACCTCTTAAAACTAAACCTCCTACCTCTAAGACTCATACCACTAAACCTCTTACCACTAGAACTCTTACCTTAAACCTTCTACAACTAGACCTCATACGACTAGGCCTACGATTAAACCTACAACAACTAAAGCTACGACCACTAAACCTCCTGCAACTAAACCTCCTACCACTAAACCTTCTACCAATAAACTTCATACCACTAAATTTCTTACCTCTAGACCTCTTTACTCTAGACATCTTAACACTAGACCGCCGACCACTAAACCCCCTAGCACTAGACATCCTATCACTAAACCTCTTAAAACTAAACCTCTTATCACTAAACCTCTAACCACTAGGCATCTTATAACTAAACCTGCTACTAAACATCCTACCACTAAACCTCCTAGAATTAGACCTCCTACTAGTAAACCTCTTACCACTAAACTTCCCATCACTAAACCTCCTACCATTGGGCCTCTTATCACGAGACTTCATACCAATATACTTCATACCACTAAACTTCGTACCACTAAAACTCTTACCAACAGATATTCTACCACAAAACCTCTTAATACCAAACCTCCTACCCCCAGATATCATACCACTAGACCACCTACTATAAGATCTCTTTCCACTAGACCTTCTACCACTAGACCCTACAGCTAAACCTCCTACCACTAGACCTCCTGACATTAACCTCCTACCAATATACCTCTTACCACTAAACCTCATAGCAATATACCTATTACCACAAAGCCTCCCTCCACTAGACCTCCAACCACTAGGCATCTTATAACTAAACCTCTTACCACAAAGCTCTTACCACTAAACCTCTTATCACTATACCTCATACCAATAAAACTTCTACCACTAAACCTCCAACCACTAACCCTCATAAGCACTAAATCTCTTACCAGTAAAACTCCTACAACTAAACCTCCTACCACTGGACTTCATACCACTAAACCTTCTACCACTGAAATTCATAAAACCAAACCTTCTACCACTAAACTCCCCACCATTGGACCTCATACAACTAAACTTCCTCCCGCTAGACATCCTACCACTAAATCTCCTCCCAATAAACCTCTTACCACTACCTCATACCAATAAACCTCCTACCATAAGACCTCTAATCACTAAACCTCCTACTACTAGAGTTCATGCCACAAAGCATCCTATCACTAAACTACCTACCACTAAACATCCTAAACTAAATCTCCAACCACTAGACCTTCTACCACTAAATCTCCTACCAATAAACCTCTTACCACTAAACCTCCTACCAATAAACCTCCTACCATAAGACCTCCAACCACTAAACCTCCTACCACTAGAGTTCATGCCACTAAACATCCTGCCACGAAATATCCTACATGTAAACCTCCAACCACTGAACCTCCTACTACTCAAACTCTTATCACTAGACCTCTTATCACTAAACCTTCTACCGCTACACTTTATACCTGTAAGACCTCCTCCCACTGAACGAAATACCCCTAAACCTCCTACCACTAAATATCCTACTGCTACACATCCTCCCACTAGACCTACAATTACACTTCCTACCAATAAAACTCCTACTACTACACATCCTACCACTAAACCTTCCACTAAACTTCCTACCACTAGACCTTCTACCACTATATCTCTAACTTCTGAACCACTAGATATCCTACCACTAGACCTCCTACCACGAAAAATCTTACCACTAGACCTCCTACCAGTAGACTTTCAATAATCAAATCTCCTACCACAACACCTCCTTCAACAAATCCTCCTATCACTAAACCTTCCACTACTAAACATATTACCAATAAACCTCTCTCTAAAAAACTTCATATCACTAGACCTCCTACTACTAAATCTCCCACCACTAAATCTCCTACCACTAAAGCTCCTACCTATATAACTCTTATCACTAAACCTCCTACCACTAAACCTCTAACCACTAGACATCATGCAACTAGACCTCCTACCATTAAAACTCTTACCCCTAAACTTCTTATCAATGTACCTCCTACAACTAAAACCTCCTAAAACTAAACTTTCCACCACTAACCCTCATACCATTAAGCCTCTTACCACTAGAACTCCTACCACTGAACCTCCTACCACTAGACCTTATACCACTAAACCCCCTACCATTAAACCTTCAACAACTAAAACTCCTACCGCTAAACCTCCTGCCACTATACCTACCGACATTAAATCTAAAACTAGATCTCATACATCTAAACCTCATATGATTAAGACTCTTACCACTAGAACTCATACCACTAAACCTCCCACCACTAGATTTTATACCACTAGACCTCCTGCCACTAAACATCCGAACACCATATCTCCTGACACTAGACTTCAAACCACTAAACCTCTTACCACTAAAATTACCACTAAACCTCCTACCACTGAACCTAATATCAGTAGACATCCTACCACTAAAAATCCTACTACTGGGCTTCTGATCACTAAGCCTCTTACTACTAATCCTCCGACCACTGAGCCTCCTACCACTAAGCCTCCTACCACAAGTCGTTCTACCACTAAACCTCTTACTACTAAACCTCCTACCACTAGATATCCTACCACTAGACCTCCTAACACGAGACATATTACCACTGGACCTCCTACTAAACCTCCTACCACTAAACCTCTTACCACCAGACCTTCTCCCACTAAACCTTTTACTACTTAACCTCCTACTATTAAAACTCCTAACACCTACCTTACACTACGACACCTCTTACCACTAGACCTCTTACCAGTAGACTTCCTACCACGAAACCTCTTACAACTAAACCTCCTTCAACAAAACCTCTTACCACAAGGTCCACGACCACTAAACCTCTTACCAATAAACATCTTACTACTAAACCTCCTGTCACTAGATTTACGACCACTAGAGGTCCTACAACTATAACTCCTACCACTAAAACTCTTACCACTAGACTTCTTACAATTATACCTCCTACCACTAAACCTCCTTAACCTAAACCTCCTACCTCTAAACCTTATAACAATATACCTCTTACCACTAGAGCACCTACCATTAAACCCACTACCACTAAACCTCATACCTTTAGACCTCCTACCACTAAATCTTCTACAATAAACCTCCTACCACTAAACCTTCTACAACAAACCTTCTACCACTAAACCTCCTAAAACAAATCCTCCTGCCTCTAAACCTCACACTACTAAACCTCTTGCCACTAAAACTCCTACCACTAAACCTTCTTACCACTAAACCTCCTACCACTAAACCTCCTACCACTAAATCTCATAACAGGAGACCTGCTACCACTAAGCATCCTAACACTAAACCTCCTAACACTAGATCCTACCACTAAACCCCTTACCGCTAAACCTCCTACCACTGAAACTAATACCAATAGACATCCTACCACTTAACCTCCTACCATTGGGCCTCTTATCACGAAGCCTCATTCCATTAGCCCTCCTATCACTACACCTCCTACCATCAGACCTTCTACCACTAAATCTCGTAGTACTAAACCTCGTACCACTACCTAATCCACCACTAGACCTCCTAACACGAAACCTCTTACCACTAGACCTACCACAACCTCCTATCGCTAAACTTGATACCACTAGGCCTTCTACCACTAAACCTCCTAACATTATATATCCTGCCACTACACTCCTAGAATGAAACCTCTAACCTCTAGACATTCTACCAGTAGCCTTATTACCACTAAACCTCCTTCCAATTGAGCTCCTTTAACAAAACTTCCTACCACTAGACTTCCCACCACTAAACCTCTTACCAGTAAACCTCTTACCACTAAAACTCCTACCACTAGATCTCCAACCACTAGATATCCTACAACTAGACCTCCTACCACTAGATATCTTTCCACTAAACCTCCTACCACTGTACCTCCTACCACTAACCCTCCTAGATTATACCTCGTACCTCTAAACCTCATACCACTAAACCTCTTACCACTATAACTTCTACCACTAAAACTCATGCCACTAGACCTCATACCACTAGTCCTCCTTCCACTAAACTTCCTACAACTAAATCTCTAACCATTAGACCTACCACTAAACATCCTATCACAAAACCTCCTAACATTAGACCTCCTACCAGTAAACTTCTTACAATTAAACCTCCTACCACTAAACCTTCTACCAACAAAACTCCTACCACAAAGTCTCTTAATATTAAACCTCTTACCACTAGACCTCCAACCACTAGATATCCTACAACTACACCTCTTACCACTAAACCTCATACCACTAAACCTCTTACCACTATAACTCCCACCACTAAAACTCCTACCACTAGACTTCATACCACTAGAACTCCTACTACTACCCTCATACCACTAAACCTCTAACCACCAGACCCAACACTAACCATCCTACCACTAAACCTCCTAACATTAGAAATCCTTGCAGTAAAGCTTTTACCACTAAACCTCGTACATTGGGAATCTTACCGCTAAACCTCGTACATATTCCTCCTAAAGGCAAACCTCTTCCACTAGACCTCCTACCAACAGACCTTCTACCACTAAACCTCTTAATACTAAACCTTCTACCATTAGACATCTAACCACTAGACCACCTACCAAAAATTCCTCTTTCCCCTCGACCTCCTACCACTAGACTTTCTACCGCTAAACCTCCTACCACTAGACTTTCTACCGCTAAACCTCCTACCACTGTACCTCTTAAAACTAAACCTTCTACCAGTAGACCTTCAAGCACTAAACCTTCTACCAAATAAACTTCTTACCAAAAAGCTTCCTACCATGAGTATCCTGATATTATACCTCCTATCCGCTAAACCTTCAACCAATAAATCTCCTAGAAATATACCTCTTACCACAAAACTTCCTACCACTAGACCTCCAACCACTAGACATCCTTCAGCTAGACCTCCTACCACTAACACTCTTACCTCTAAACCTCTTACTAATATGCCTTCTACCAATAAACCTATCATTAAACCTCCTACCACTCACCCTCATAAGCATTAAATCTCTTACTACTAGAATTCCTACCACTAAACCTCCTACCACTAAACCTCCTTCCATTAGACCTCTTACAACTAAACCTCCTACCACCTAACCTCATGACACTGGACCTCCTACCACTAAACATCCTAACACTACCTTTCCTAACACCAGACCTCCTACCACTAAACCTCTTACCACTAAACCTCTTACCACTAAACATCTTACTACTAAAGCTACTACCATTAACCCTAATACCAACGGACACCCTACCACTAACCTTCCTACCATTGGACCTCTTACCACAAAACCTCGTATCACTACACCTCCTTACCACTAAGCCTCATACCACCAGACTTTCTACACTAAACCTCTTACTACTAAACCTCCTACCACTAAACATCCTACCATGTAACATCTTACCACAATCTCCTACCACTAAACTTTCTGCCATCAGGCTTTTTACAACTAAACCTCTTATTACTAAACCTCCTTCCAATAGATAAACTACTACTAGACCTCCTACCAAGAAAACTCCTACTAGTAGACCTCCTCCCACTAAACGTCCTATCATTAGACGTCCTTCAACAAAACTTCCTACCACTAGACCTACCACCACTAAACCTCTTACCAGTAAAACTCATACCACAAAACCTCCTACCAATAGACCTCGTAAACCTAGATATCATAACACTAGACCTTCTAGAACGAAACTTCTTACCACTAGACATCCTACAGTAGACTTTTTACCACTAAACCTCCTACCAATAGAGCTTCTTCAACAAAACTTCCTACCACTAGACCTCCCACCACTAAACCTCTTACCAGTAAACCTCTTACCACTAAACCTCCTACCAATAGACCTCCAATCACTACATATCCCACAACTAGACTTCCTACGACTAAATCTCTTTCCACTAAACCTCTTACTACGATACCTCCTGCCACTTCATACCGCTAAACCTCAGGCCAGTAGACTTCATACCACTATACCTCCTACGACTAAGCCTCCTACAACTAAACCTCCTACCACTAAGCCTCTCACCATTAGACCTACCAATAAACATCCTACCACAAAACCTCCTAACATTAGACCTCCTACCAGTAAACCTCTTACCATCAAACCTCTTACCATTGGGCCTCTTATCACTAACCCTCACGCCAATATACCTCGTACTCCTAAACCTCCTACCAACAGACCTCCTACCACTAATCCTCTTAATACTAAAACTCCTACCACTAGAACCCCAACCACTAGATATGCTACAACTACACCTTTTACCACTAAAGCTCATACCACTAAACCTCCTACCACTATACCTTCGACCACTAAACCTCCTAAATATAAACCTCGTGCCTTAAACCACATACCACTAAACTTCTTACCACTATAACTCCCACCACTAAAACTCCTACCACTAGACCTCATACCACTAGAACTCTTACCACTAAGCCTACCATTAAACCTCTAACCACTACACCTAACAAAAAACATTCTACCTCTGAACCTCCTAACATTAGATTTCCTACTAGTAAACATCTTACAACTAAACCTCCCACCACTAATCCTCCTACAGTTGGGCCTCTTACCACTAAACCTCACACAAATATATCTCCTAGCAACAAACCTCCTACCAACAGACCTTCTGACCTTCTACCACTAAACCTCTTAATACTAAACCTCCGACCAGTACACATCCTATCACTAGTCTATCTACCAAAAAAACCTCTTACCACCAGCCCTCCTACTATTAGACATCCTACAACTAGACCTCCTACCACTACACCTCTTACCACCAAACCTCTTACCACTATACCTCTTACCAATACACCTCCTACCAATAAACCTCCTACCACTAACCCTCATAAGTACTAAATCTCTTACCACTCAACCGCCTGCCGCCTAACCTCATAACACTAGACCTCCTACCACTAAACATTCCAACACTAAACCTCCTAACATTAGACTTCCTGCCACTAAACCTCTTACCACTAAACCTCTTACCTCTATACCTCTTACCACTAAACCTTATACCATGGACATCCTACCACTAAACCTCCTACCATTGGGCCTCTTACCACAAAGCCTCATAACACTACACTTCCGACCACTAAACCACATACAACAGACCTACCACTAAACCTCTTACGACTTAACCTCCTACCACTAAATATCTTACCGCGAAACCTCTTCCCACTAGACCTCCTACACCAATCTTCTACCGCTAAACTTTCTGCCACCAGGTCTTCTACCACTAAACCTCTTACTACTAAACGTCTTACCACTAGATATACTACCACTAGACCTCCTACCACGAAACCTCTTACCACTAAAACTCCTACAAGTAGACTTCCTAACACTATACCTCTTATCACTAAATCCCCTTCAACAAAACTTCCTACCACTAGACCTCCCACCACTAAACCTCTTACTTGTGAAATACTTACCACTAAACCTCCTACCAATAGACCTCCTAACACTAGATATCCTTCCATTAGAACGAAAGCTCTACCATTAGACATCCTACCAATACACCTATTACCACTAAACCTCTTACCAATAAACCTTTTACCACTAAACCTCTTACCACGAGACCTCCAACTACTAGATATCCTACAACTAGACCTCTTACCACTAAATCTCTTTACACTAAACCTCTACCACCATATTTTCTATTACTAAACCTCCTAAATTAAACCTCGTACCTTCAAAAATCATACCACTAAACCTCTTAACACTATAACTTCTTCCACTAAACCTCAAGCCAGTAGACCTCATACCACTATACCTCCTACAACTAAACCTCCTACAACTAAACCTCCTACCACTAAACATCTAACCAATAGATCTTCCAATAGATATCCTATCACAAAACCTCCTAACATTAAACTTCCTACCAAAACACCATTTACTACTATACCTCCTATCACTAAACTTCCAACCACTGGGCCTCTTATCACTAACCCTCATAACAATATACCTCCTACCACTAAACCTCCTACCAACAGACCTCCTACCACTAATCCTCTTAAAACTAAACCTCCTACCATTAGAACTCCAACCACTAGATATCCAAAAACTACTCCTCCCACCACTGAAGTTCTTACCACTAAACCTCTTACCACCATACCTCGTACCACTAAACCTCCTAAAACTAAACCTCGTGCTCTAGACATCATATCACCAAACCTCTTACCACTATAACTTTCGCCACTAAAACTCCTACCACTAGATCTCATACCACTAGAACTCCTACCACTAAACCTCCTACCACTAAACCCCTAACCACTAGAATTAACACTAAACATACTACCACTAAACCTCCTAGCATAAGACCTCCTACCAGTAAACCTCTTACCACCAAACCTCCTACCACTAAACTTCCTGCCATTGGGCTTCCTATCACTAAACCTCATACAAATATACCTCCTACCAACAAACTTCCTACCAGTAAACCTCCTACCACCATTCCTCTTAATACTAAACCTCCTACCGCTAGACATTCTATCACTTGACCCCGTACCAAAAACACCTTTACCATTAGACCTCCTACCGCTAAACCTCCTACCACTCCACCTCTTACAACTTAACCTCCTACCTATAGACCACCAACCACTAAACTTCCTTCCTTAGTTATGTCACCATCATATTGTTGGTGTGACGCTAGTAATATCACCATCATTCTGTTGGTTTGACGTTAGTAACGTCACCATTATCCTGTCGGTTTGACGCTAGTAATGACATCATTATCCTGTTCGTCTGAGACTAGTATTATCGCTTTCACCCTGTCAGTCTGACGGTAATAATGTCAACATCATCCTCTTGGTCTGACGCTAATATTGTCATTATCATCCTGTTGGTCTGACGTTAGTCATGTCAAAATCATCCTGTTAATCTAAGGCTAGTAATGTCACCATCATCCTGTTGGTCTGACGCTAGTAATGTCACCATTATACTGATGTTCTAACACTTGTAATGTCACTATCAACCTGTTGGTCTGACACTAGTAATGTCACTATCATTATGTTGGTCTGACGCTAGTAATGTAACCATCATTCTGTTGGTCTGACGCTAATAATGTCACAACTATCCTGTTAGTCTGACGCTAGTAATGACATCATCATCCTGTTAGCCTGACGCTAGTAATGTCAGCATCATACTTTTTGTCTGACGCTGGTAATATCACCATCATTCTTTTGTTCTGACGCTGGTAATAGCACCATCATTCTTTTGTTCTGACGCTGGTAATAGCACCATCGTCATGTTAGTCTAACTCTAGTAATGTCACCATCATCCTGATCTCCTGTCAGTAGTAATGTCACCATCATCTTGTTTGTCTGACGGTAGTAGTGTCACCATTATCCTGTTGATGCGATGTTAGTAATGTTATCATCATCCTGTTGGTCTGTGGCTAGTAATGTCACCATCATCCTGTTATTCTGACGCTAGTAATGTGACCATCATTCTGTTGAACTGTTAGGCTCATGTAATGTCATGATCATCCTGTTAGTATGACGCTAGTAATGTCACCATCATCCTGTTGGTTTGACGCTAGTAACGTCACCATTATCCTGTTGGTTGACGTTAGTAACGTCACCATTATCCTGTTGGTTTGACGCTTGTAATGTCACCATCATCCTGTTGATCTGTCACTTGTAATGACACTATCATCCTGTTGGTCTGACGTTAGTAATGTCACTATCATCCTGGTAGTCTTACGTTAGTAATGTCACCATCATCTCGGTCTGACTCTAAAATAGTCGTCATCGTCTTGTTGGTCTGACGCTAGTTATGCCACCATTATCCTGTTGGTCTGACACTAGCAATATCACCATCATGCTGTTCATCTGACGCTTGTAATGTCACTATCATACTTTTGTACTGACGCTAGTAATGTCATTATCATCCTGTTAGTCTGACGCTAGTAATTTGACCATCATCCTGTTATTAGTGATGTCACCATCATCCTGTTAATCTTATGTTAGTAATGTCACAATCACCCTGTAAGTCTGACGCTAGTAATTTCACTATCATCATGTTGGTCTGACGCCAATAATGGTACCATCATCCTGTTGGTCTGACGCTGGTATTGTCACCATCATCCTGTTGGTCTGACGCTAGTAATGTTATCATCATCCTGTTAGTTTGACGCTAGTAATGTCACCATCGTTTCGTTGGTCTGACGCTAGTAATGTCACCATCATTCTGCTGGTCTGACTAGTAATATCACCATCATCCTGTTAGTTTGACGCTAGTAATGTCACCATCATCCTGTTGATCTGTCACTTATAATGACACTATCATCCTGTTGGTCTGACGCTAGTAATGTCACTATCATCCTGGTAGTCTGACGTTAGCAATGTCACCATCATCTTGTTGGTCTGACGCTAGTTATGTCACCATTATCCTGTTGGTCTGAACTAGTAATGTCAACTTTAACCTGTTGGTTTGACGTTTGTAATGTCATCATCATCCTGTTGATCTGTCACTTGTAATGTCACTATCATCCTGTTGGTCTGACGCTAGTAATGTAACTATCATCCTGTTGGTCTGTTATTAGTGATGTCACCATCATCCTGTTGGTCTGTTATTAGTGATGTCACCATCATCGTGTTAGTCTTATGCTAGTAATGTCACCCTAATATCATCCTATTAGTCTGACGCAAGATCCTGGTGGTCTGACGCTAGTGATTTTACTATCATCATGTTCGTCTGACGCCAATAATGGTATCATCATCCTGTTGGTCTGACGCCAATAATGGTATCATCATCCTGTTGGTCTGACGAAGGTATTGTCACCATCATCCTGCTGGTCTGACGCTAGTAATGTCACCATCATTCCGTTGGTCTGACGCTAGTAATGTTACTATCAATGTGCTGATCATAATAGTAATGTCACTATCATCCTGTTAGTCTGACGCTGATAATAGTACCATCATCCTGTTGGTCTGATGCTGGTAATATCACCATCATCCTGTTCTTCTGACGCTAGTAATGTCACCATCATCCTGTTGGTTTGACGTTTGTAAATGTCACCATCATCCTGTTGATCTGACACTTGTAATGTCACTATCATATTTTTGTACTGATGCTAGTAATGTCACTATCATCGTGTTAGTCTGACGCTAGTAATGTTACCATCATCCTGTTAGTTTGAAGCCAGTAATGTCACCATCATTCCGTTGGTCTGACGCAAGTTATGTCACCATCATTCTGCTGATCTGACGAGTAATGTCACCATCATCCTATTAGTCTGACGCTGATAATAGTATCATCATCCTGTTGGTCTAATGCTGGTAATATCTCCATCATCTTTTTGGTCTTACGTTTGTAATGTCACCATCATCCTGTTGATCTGTCACTTGTAATGTCACTAACATCTTGTTGGTCTGATGTTAGTAATGTCACTATCATCCTGGTAGTCTAACGCTAGCAATGTCACCATCAACTTGGTCTGACCCTGGGTATGTCACCATCATCCTGCTGGTCTTACGCTAGTAATGTCACCATCATCCTGTTGGTCTGACGCTAGTAATATCACCGTCATCCTGTTGATCTGCTACTTGTAATATCACTATGATCATCATGCTGATGATCTGACACCTGTAATGTCACTATCATCCCGTTGGTTTGAGCTGGTAATATCACTATCATCCTATTAGTGTGACGCTAGTAATATTGCCGTCGTCCTGTTGGTCTGTCGCTAGTAATATCACCGTCATTCTGTTAGTCTTATGCTAGTAATGTTACCATCATCCTGTTAGTCTAACGCTAGTATTGATGCCATCATCCTGTTAGTCTGACGCTGTAATATCACCATCATCCTGTCAGTCTGACGCTAGTAATGTCACCATCATCATGTTGGTCTAACGCTAGTAATATCACTATCATCCTGTTGGTCTCGCTAGTAATGTCACTCACTTGATCTGCTAGTATGTAACCTTGTTGACGCTAGTAATGCACCATCATCCTGATTGTCTGACGCTAGTAATGTCACCATTATCCTGTTGGTCTGCCGCTAGTAATGTCACCATTATCCTGTTGGTCTGACTCTAGTAATGTCACCATCATCCTGTTTGTCGAACGCTAGTAATGTCACCTTTAATCTGTTAGTATGCCGCTAGTAATGTCACCATCATCCTGTTGGTTTGATGCTAGTAATGTCACCATCATTCTGTTGGTCTGACGCTAGTAATGTCACCATCATCATGTTGGTTTGATGCTAGTAATGTCACCATCATCCTGTTGGTTTGATGCTAGTAATGTCACCATCATTCTGTTGGTCTGACGCTAGTAATGTCACCATCATCATGTTGGTTTGATGCTAGTAATGTCACCATCATCCTGTTGGTTTGATGCTAGTAATGTCACCATCATTCTGTTGGTCTGACGCTAGTAATGTCACCATCATCATGTTAGTCTTCCGCTAGTAATCTCAACATTATCCTGATGATCTGACACTAGTAATGTGACCATCATCCTGTTTGTCGAACGCTAGTAATGTCACCATCATCATGTTAGTCTTCCGCTAGTAATCTCAACATTATCCTGATGATCTCACACTAGTAACGTGACCATCATCTTGTTTGTCGAACGCTAGTAATGTCACCATCAATCTTTTGGTCTGACGCTAGGAATGTCACCATCATCTTGTTGATGTGACACTAATAATGTCACCATCATCCTGTTCGTCTGACGCAAACAATGTAAACTTCATTCTGTTGATCTTACACTAATAATGTCACCATGATCATTTTGATCTGACACTAGTAATGTCACCATCATCTTGTAGGTTTAACGCTAGTATTGTCACCATCATCCTGTTGGTCTGAAGCTAGTAATGTCACAATCATCCTGTTGATTTGTCACTTGTAAAGTCACTATCTTTTTGTTGATCTGACGCTAGTAATGTCACTATCATCCTCTTAGTCTGACGCTAGTAATGCCGTCATCATCCTGGTGATCTGCCGCTAGTAATTTCCTCATCATCATGTTGGTCTGACGCTAATAATGTTACCATCATCCTGTTGGTTTGACGCTGGTAATTTCACCATCATCCTGTTGCTGTGACGCTAGTAATGTCACCATCATCTTGTTAGTTTGACGCTAGTAATGCCGCCATCATCCTGCTGGTCTGACGCTAGTAATGTCACCACCATCCTGTTAGTTTGACGTTAGTAATGACATCATTGTCCCACTAGTCTGACGCTAGTAATGTCATCATCATCCTGTTGGTATGACGCTATTAATGTCACCATCAGCCTCTTAATCTGACGCTGGTAATGTCACTATCATCCTGTTAGTCTTCCGCTAGTAATATCAACATCATCCTGTTGATCTGACACTAGTAATGTCACCATCATCTTGTTTCTCTAAAGTTAGTAATGTCACCATCATCCTGTTGGTCTGTCGCTAGTAATGTCACCATCATTCTGTTGGTCTGACGCTAGTAATATCACCATCATCCTTTTGGTCTGACGCTAGCAATGTCACCATCATCCTGCAGGTCTGACGCTAGTAATGTCACCATCATCCTGTTTTTCTGACGCTAGTAATGTCACCATCATCCTTTTGCTTTGACGCTATTAATGTCACCATCATCCTGTTGGTCTGACGCTAGT